>NC_081764.1:8012845-8091207 GCF_963082965.1 Carassius carassius
CGTAATGAGCACACAACAAACACTTAACAATTTGATCTCACTGCTACTTACCCTTCCTTCCAAAGCAGCCCTGACCCCCATCTGCTGGCTCCACATCCTCACCCTCTTATGGACAGATACCCACCCGAGTATGGGTGGATGACTCCGGGCAGGAGAAGCCCATTGCCAGTGCCTTTAGAGGTGCCTGGTGCAGTTGCCAGCGGTTATGACCCGGAATACATTTATACTCATTTCTAGTGACTCAGACAACATGTAAAACATTGGTGAGATATGAAGGACTGCATTTGACTCTCTAACTATAATGTCGAATCACTCAGGGGTTAACAAACTGCAGTATTTTCTTCTGCTTACTCACTGGTGGTGGGGTGGTTGTGTTTTCTTCCAAAAAATGATGAGGTGTTGTTTTGAGGGAAGCATTTTAACCCTGCACTTTTTTTTTTATTGCTGTGTGCAAGTTATGACTAGCATACATGTGTGTTTTTGTATGGTCTGCTTCAGGTGTGTGAATGTTTAACACTGTTCAGTGATGTCTAACTCAACCTACTTGAAATCTGCGAACATGTTTACATGTATCAATCATCAATATGGAAACAAGGCTTGTTTCTTGACCAGATATACTGAATTCTTTAGTACACATTGCTGCAAAACCAGCTGCACAAGGAGTTATTTTTGCAACATTGTGTTTCTTGCAAAAGTATTGACCATGACTCTGTTTTGTATATCTGGTATTGTATTCATATATATTATGTGCTACTGGGGTTTAAAATGATTAATAAATCAGTATATTTGTCCATATTTTCTGTAGATCTTTGCATTATTAAAACATTTTACTCTCTTTTCTGTTTGCAGATCTTATATAGATGTCAACCACCATGATTCACACACGAGCAGCCCAATGGACAGCAGCTTTGACTCTGAAGACCAGCAGACACTCTATTGGCATGAGAACTCCAAACCTGGAACAATAGTGTAGAGACTGAGAGAAACCGTTTCCTGTTCACTCTTATGTGCCTTGCTCACATCCCGTTTGCTTATTAATGCCAGCGAGTTCCAAAGGTAGGAATGTCACCGGACGAGAGCCTTTAAAACATGTGTGTGAAGGACAATACATTCTCTTCATGAACAAACCTGTGGGATAGCACTTCGTCTTCACTTCTTTGGGTGAAACTTTTGACACTGTGGGCAGAATGAACTGGGTGTATCGCCCCAATACACACACTGTGAGATTGAAGGATATTGCAACATTAATGTTTCATCAGGCACAAGCAATCAATGATATGAAGGATTGAACCCAGATTTTTTTCATGTGCAAAATCCTCACCAAAATATTCTACAATGCTTTTTCACACTTGGATTGTTAGTCAAACTTTTAACAGTGTTGTGTGTGTGTGTGGTGTTCGTAAACTCCGTACTTGGAATGTGATTGTGCAACAGCCTTCATTCAGTATTTTCTTGTGTACCATTTTAATTTAGTTTACAACCAGCAGTGCTGTTTTTAATTAGTGCGGAACTAACATTTGCACCAATCACAGGAAGTTTTCCTTTTTTCGCACTAGCAAATTCTAGTAAATCATGTTTGTCAACATGTTACTTTACTTCAGCCAGTGCCAAGTATTCAGTTTCTTTTCTAATCCTGTTAAAATGGACTGCAACAACTCTAATTATTGAAACATAACTGTATGGGAGTATAATTGTTTTTATAGTGTCACTAACAAAATATCCTGGTACAATAATTGTGGCCATTTACTGCACTTTTATACCCTAATGGACTTTTGGAAACTATGAATGAGAGCACAGCATCTCTCTTTCTCTTCAGAAGGGAACTGTATATGTGTTTGTAAAATACTGTAAAAACATTTGATACGTTTCTCACCTTTTAGAGAGATTTGTTTTTATCATTTTGAAAGATTTGTTTTTAAAGCATATAATATATAGTTTGGATTTCTCAAGCTGGTTCTTAGTAATTTGTCAAAAAAATCATTGGAATTAAAAGAGAAAACCAACATGTATTGCCCTCGTCTTTTGTCAGTATTGAGCATGAATGGTTTGAGTTTTTATATTTAGAAATATAACTTTCTTGTGGCTTCATAAGGAAATACCACCTGCTGGGACACATGCAATACGGAAGTTAACAATTTCACGGAGCGTGACAGTAAGCCACCATTGGGACTATACAATTATTTAATATCAATGTCAATTCAATGCAATATTGGTAACATTTATATAACACATGCTTATCTAAAAAAAAAAGCTTACAGCTAGCAATAGAAGTGATTAATTATACATTTGTCTATTCATAGCTGAAATAATGAATTGGAAGTTCTCACATAAAAAACAACCACTTGTGTTAAAACTACACACACTAATAACGTTTTCATTACTTTAGACTGAATTCTCATGAGAAAAAGCATTCATCATTGTGTTTGGAGTACAGTATAAAACTAGAAAAACAAGTTTTGAGACTCCCAGCTAAGAACACATGAGCCACTTCCCTAAAGATAAGCAATCGGTCATCTATGTAAAGAAAGAGCTCATAACACATCATGTGGCTGGCGTTTTATGCTACACCTTTGATAAATATCCATAATTCATGTATTTATGTTCGCACTTGGACTGATTAATAGAAAATAAGTAACATTTAAAATGCATTGAATACAAAGATATTTATATTTGGTCCATTAAAAAAAAAAAAAGTATTGTTACCTCTGACCTATTAATTGTAAGTCAGTGTCATTCTTATAATACATATTTTTTGCTCCATTTTCTTGACAGTATTTTTCATTGCATTACGAAAAAAATCATTAATCATATATTAAATACATTCAGTTGGATATAATAAAATATTAAACATTTAATAATACATTCTAGCATTATGATTTTCATCATTGTATTGCAGTAATATGATTTATTTATTATTTTATTTTTCTCAATTGAGATGAGAAGTGTTTTAATCATGAGAATAATTTCATATTGCAAATAATTTTAATGGGTAATTATATATATATATATATATATATATATATATATATATATATATATAATGAAGAGTTCAGATGCAAAAGCCTCTAAATGCCATCTGAAATTTTCATCTAAAATTAGGATTTTTATCAGGCTCCTATATTTATGTTCAGTTATTTCACTTTAATAGCCTGGAAAAGGACCTGCACACTGCCATTAAAGTAAAATGACTCAACCTAAGCATAGGAGCTTGATAAAAATCCTAATTTTAGATTAAAATTTCAGATGGCACTTAGAGGCTTTTGCATCTGAACTCTTCATATATATATATATATATATATATATATATATAATTATTTATTTTTTATTTTCTTTTGATTTTAGTGTGGTATTTCTTTATGACATTCACCCTACAGCTCTTGAAGTGGTTGCTCTCACCTCACATTGCCCTCTGCTCTTGACTTTGAGTGAGATACAGAAACTTTGTTCTGATGAACTGGGGCCTGGGGCCGTCCACCCTACACTGCTTCTGAAGTATGCTGGGATGTTTGTGCTGCAGCTGTACCCTTCTGTCTAAACTCTTGCTCTTGTAGCCACCAGCTGGCACAAAGATATCAGCCAGGTAATCCACAGCTGACTCCAAACCTATGCAAACAATGGCCATCTATTAGTCCTTCATAAATACACACACACCATCCTTCCAGTTGCAAGTGGGTTTGTGGTTATGCACCCTATTAAACTTCAAAGTACATAGACATCTGTAACTGAGGAACTGGCATTTTATTTACCTAATTTTTCCAAACAACGTGTCAGTTCATTAATGGGCTTGTTGCTCATCTGATATCACATTCAATGGCGGTGTAAAAGTATGCAACAATAGTCAACTTAAACAACTGAGTTGTCATTAGACATAAGTCATTAGACATGAGTTCCATCATAGATTAACTACATATCTTAATAGGTTTGTTTTAATCTCCACTTAGCAAAAAAAAAAAAAAAAAAAAAATATATATATTTTATGTGCACCCAACAGTTTAGAATTATTCCCTACCTTTCTGATCAATGTTGGGGAAAGTTACATTTAAAAGTAATGCATTACAATTTGTGTTACTCCCTAAAAAGTAATAGCTTTACTTTTTATGGAAGGTAATGCATTACATTATTTTTGCATGTTTGTTTTTAATATAGTTTTATATAGGATGCAGGAGAAAAAATAAAGAAAAAAATAAATGAAATAATTTTTTTTACATAATATTTAATATTGAAAAGAGAAACATGAGAAAACAGCTCCCTTTTTTGGTTTTCACTGAAGAAAAAAAAAGAATTCGACTGATTTTTCATTTTTACATTCAAGGGTAGAAAATGTATAAACTGCTTGAATATTTGATTTCCACGTGAGTGGGTGGTAATGAAACACCATTTTCCACTGATTGTCAAACAAAGATTAAATGATGCTGTCATCACGTCTTCTTCAGTGACGTGCAACAGAATAATAGTCATCCGCTGCGAAAAAAAAAGTGCTTACGTTCCCCCACCGCTGTTTCTGATATTCCTTGTTAGCTATGTACTCAGCATTTTAGAATTCAAAGAGCTCAGGTTTGGCTCTGTTTTTAAACGATAACACATGAAAGTGAAGTTGCTGATTCAGCCGGTTCAGCTCTAGAGGAGCTAAGCATGATTTACTGTAGGTAAATTTGCACAGATGTTGTGAGCTGCTCTGAAACTACTGCATATAGGAGAAGAGTGAGGGACAGGATCTGGATCAGCTAGGGGAATAAACTACCTTTAAAATCATATTTCCTCATACATTTTAAAGACTCCTCATTTTTTTATACAAGTCCGCAAGTTCAGTCATTCTGTGAGCTTGTAATGAGACAGCTGTTGAAAAACCGTTGTAGAGCACTGTGCTCAGTCATATGCACTGCTTGGTCCATTTGTTCCTCTTTAAAAAGGTTTTACTTTTGGAAACATGTTTTAAGTCCTGTACACTCACAGTAGCTGAAGACTCCAGCCATATCAGTAGCCTAAGAAAAGCTGATTGATTTATTTTACATAGATTAGGTTGCATGGGGCCAACATGCTGAGCTCACATGACTGACTACTACTTGACTTATCTTTGTAAACCAATGTTTTCAAACACTTTGCTTGTGGAATAAATGAATCATGTATGATTGTGAATATGGCATTTTTAAAATGGTAATTAGAATCCTCTGCATGATGCTGAATTCACACTGCAAGATGGCATATTTAACCACAGCAATTCATTTGATTTCAAAGTAAATCTATATTTGATTCAAATAAAACACAACAATTTTACTTTATTAACACACTTTGCATAGATTGAACAATATCCACCTAATTTCTTTTACATAAATGCATTTGTAACTTGAACGTGTGAGGCTTCCGGTGCCATTTACCTATACAGTTATTTTACCCACCAGTCGGTTATGCCACTAGATACAAAAAACTGCTATTGGTTATTATTTTACTTTATCATAATCATAAACACACTGGTTTATAATGCAAATAGCACATTAATAGAATGAAGCTTATTTCCACATTGCAAATTAAGGTTGATAGCGCCACAGGAAATTCAACTTTTGGGTCATTTAACCTAATAGGTAACAAGAAAGCAATAAGACTTGAAAGTCTGTGCATTAATCAAAGAGTTAATCTTAGGCATGATGCAAAAAACTGAGTATCTAAAACCCTCATATTGCTTTTGCAACACAGCTACATCAGCAATGTGTTAAAAGACATCAATGTTCAACGAACAGTTCACATCAACAACAAACAGAAGTAAACAATTCTACAAAGCAATGGTTCCCAACCCTGGTGCTGGAGGCACCCCAACACTGCACGTTTTGCATGTATCCTTAATCTAACACACACTTGATACAGGTCATCTGCTCATTAGTAGAGACTCCAAGAAATGAAATCGGTGTGTCAGAAAAAGGGTGCTGGGGTGCCTCCAGGACCAGGGTTGGGAACCACTGCTACAGAGTAATACAGTTCATTATCAGTACCGCAGGAGTTTCCAGTTGCCGTTAAACACAGTGACTTTTGTAGAGTTAAAGTTATCACACTGCAGAATATTTGAAGATCATAAACCTAAAAACATATTGTCATATTATAATTTGAACTGTCTTAATATATGAATGAATGTATTTTGGGAGAGAAGGATACTAACACCTTAAATATGCACATATGACACCTTTCCCTATAGGTCGTAGAAAAAAATTGCATACTCTTACATTTGACCTGAGAATTAAACAGAAAAAACCTCTTATTTTCAATTCAATTTTGTTTTCATTCCATTATAGAAAAAACAGACTTGTTTTCTAAGTTTTGTTTAGCTAATGAAAGATGTTGGAAGAAAAGGAGTGAATTTCACAAATTGTGCCAGCTCTTCCTTTATGTATTGGTGAGAAGCTCAGTAAGGCACGGTTGAAGGAGTTCACTCCTTGAGTTTACTCTCCAGAAAGTCTTGAATTTTATTGAGGTTCTCTTCTTGTTGACCCAGTGCTTCAAGTATGATTCCCATGAGTGATTTTTTGAGTCCAGCACTCTCCATCTTATTCTCCAGTTTGTTTTTCATGTTCCGTAGGCGAAGCAATGCATGTGCAAAGATCACTGAAATGCAAAATGACAAAAAAACATTAAGCTTCCAGATACTTCATGTTGCATGCCAAATATATACATAATATATACATAATATCTGGATTTAATAAACTGCTGTTTTGCATTTATTTTCCTGCAAGCAACAAAGAGTCTTATTGTTTTCCATCGAATAGGTTAAAATCTTACGAAAAAAAAAAAAATCTAAAAATGTTTAATTTATGATTTTCTTAAGAAACTTTACAGATAAGAGGCAGCAGGATTCCAAGCAGGAACACCATAACTCCACCAAAAAGCGACATGAGGAAATAGCTCACGACCATCCCCAAGAATACAAACAAAGCAGGGTTCTCCTTCTTGAATTTTTTGATGATCGCCTTGTTCTCCCCTGCCCAAACAGAGCCAAGACAGAAGCGACCACTGCTGCACCCGTGAACATGCTCACAGGGTGCAAACACTTGTGAACAGAGAATTTGGCAGTGACGGGATTTTAGGCTACTTCAAAGTCTACTTAGAAATAAGCAGGGTACTCATTACATTAAAGTTGTACTCATTGTGTTTTAGACCAGTGGTTCCCAAACTTTTCCATTCCACGACCCACCTAGACAAGTGTAATATATTTCACGACCCACCAAAATATTAAAAAAAAAAAAAAAACAACGAGTGAAATTACTTTAAACCTAATCTTACTTAAAATTTTTATGACAGAAATTAAGTATTTAAGAAAAATAACCATTTTATTTTAGAGTACAACTGAAAATTTCACTACAAATTTACAAGTTTTAATTTTTGTTTACTGGCGTTAAAATATGTAGTGTCCATAAAAACGTGAAGCAGGCTCACTCCAGTGAAGTGTGATCTGCGCTGCTGTGTTTTGTTGCATTCATGATCCTTCCGTGTGTGTCGGCGAGAACGGAGCACAATCCAACACTTTTTTAGAAAAGCATAAGAAGCAAAGCAGAACTATCTAAAACAGTTTGGAGATTAAAATAATTGTGAAATAGGTAAAAAAAGACCGATTGAACCTTTTAATGACATTGCTCTGAGACCTTCAAAACACGCAACGCACACGGACTTAATTGCAATTTGAAAATCACACTAAGGATATTGCAGTTCATTATTAATGTTGGTGGGCTATATCGTTGTGATGAGTGGGTTCCCAGTTCCCGCCTCCTTCTTCCTGTGATTGTGAAGATTTTAATGTTTTACACTGGTGCCGAAGCCAGGGAGGAAGGAGGGGCGCGCTGCCGAAGATCCTTCGCCGCTGGGGTGAATCCGCAGTGCCATCGAGCAGGGCGAAGGAGTCTGCCGCCGAGGGTGCTCGATGTGGTGGGCTGGAGTGAGTTGCCGGGGGGGGGGGGGGGGGGGCGAACTCACTCCAGCCCACCGCCTCGATGACTCCTTCGTGGAAAGAGGTGGGAACCGGCGGACAATCAAACAAAGTTTTAATAACCAAATAAACACAAAACAGCGCGACAGCCCCTCTCGGATGACTGCCGTGCACAAATAAAAAACAAACACAAAATAAAACCCAGGCCTGGTCCTCTCTCGTCCTTCACTGTCATCGCTCCTCTTTTGTATCTTTCCGATCTCCTCCGTGGTTCTTGAGACCGGTGAGTGTTGCTCATTTCCCAATCACTCCACCGGCCTAGCTCTGTTCCCATGGCACTAGGCCCCGCCCCACTCGTCACATTCGTGCAGCCCTAGACTGAACTGTGTTAGTGTCTGTGTGTCATTGAAACGCAAAATTAGCTGCAGCCAAGTGACTTTGTGCGACCCACCTTGTTCCATTCCGTGACCCACGAGTGGGTCGCGACCCACAGTTTGAAAACCCCTGTTTTAGACCACAGCCTTCTGTTTATGAGAATACAAGCATATGTCAATGGTGACCCCTAACGGTTATAAAGTGTAAACACCATAAAATATTGTTGGCAAAAAGCAGGCATCTTCCATGTTGGACTTAAAATATTTAAATAATTAATAACATGACAGTTTGATAATTTTGACTCTGAAACGTTAAAATAGACATGCAGTCAATGATTGTGAAATGACTGCATGACTAAAACTGCTTTCGTGCCCCTTGCTCCTGGTCAGTGTCATCTGATTACTACACTCTTAAATATTGTTCCGTATTAGCAACTAGATATAATATTAGAGACAAACCATAATCACCCAGACATTAGATTGGCCTTCATCTTACAAACACAGCTGCCCACATATCAACACAACTACAGTATGTGTGCCCAGATCAACTAACTGTCCACTAACTATATTTAGCTAAGAATTATCTCATGTTCTAAATTGTACAGGACAAAAACTTCACGTGAGAACAGCTTATTTTCTTCAGTGCAACATACAATTCTCTCTAAAAAAACAAACAATCAAAACAAAATAGATAAAAAATACAGTATCAAAGTACCATTAAAAAATTAGGTGAACTTTATTAGGACTTTATTTATAGTGCATTTAAAGTTGTATTTAAAGCTGACTTAATAATATTTTGTTTTAACAGTCACTTCTCGCGATACTTTGTGTAATGCGATGTCCGTATTGACGTGCCAACGACAATTTAGAAATAATATTTAAATATTAATTTAACAGTTAAATTCCATATTGTACATTCACCAAGAAGACAGGCTAACCTAACTGGACTTACCCTACAACCAGGAATACAATGACTGCCAGTAGCATATAGTTTGTTTGATAAGGTGGAGTGGAGGTTGCTGACCACTCTGTTGTTCCACTTCACCAGATCTCGCGTGTCTGGTCTGGCGAATCGGTCTAAGCCTGGGCAGAAATCATCCCAGTTTCTCAAAGGGGCGATCTCCACTTTAGCCATTAGATCAGACTGACCGGATCCCAGCAGCGTCTCACCTCAAATGCCAGCAGCCTGTCACTTCATCACTCTCTAAATGCGCTTTTTCTTTAAATGGGCGGTAACTATAAATGTAGACAAACTATCGAGTTTGAATATTTAGGACTTGAAGCAATCAGAGAGATACTGCTTTTTATTATCATGCTACTCATATGTTCCTTTACGGTTGTTTTACTGCTGATTGAATTAACCAGGAACTCGATGAGATGAATCTCTTTTTTCGGATCTTTTAAATAAAACATTGGAACTGTTTCACAAAACTGAATCGGAATGAATAATACTCAGCGATTCTGGAGTCATCGAATAATGATGTGGAGAAAAGCAAATTAATTTAATAGCTTACATAAAGCATAATAAACATATGGCAGTTTTATCAACAGGAATACGAAACAAGGTTCCGTTTTAATAAATTGCATTAAAACCCTATTTAAATTACAGTCAAGAAATGCAAATACATTTTAGTTTTACTAACGTTAAATCGGTTAAATCCAGCAGACTGTCTGGGAGCCTGAAAAAAAAAAAGTAAATAAACAATTTTCATTGGTTGTTACGGTCATTACGTAGCTATCCCGGAAACTCGGTGTATTCTGGCCACGCCTTTTCCGTGAATGTCTGTCATGGCTGCGCACGGCGTGAGTGAGACTACAGATGTGATGAAATACTAAAGCATGTAGTTTTTCTTAGGTGAATAAATATAACTTGTCTTATGTCACATTTGATAAATGTATTGTCTCTTTTGGTAACTCCAATTATAACCTCACCGTGTTATCTTTGGTAATATCACATTATGTGCTTATCACCTTGAGAGCTAGCCTCGAAGAGTCACATTAAGTCATAAGCTATTTATTAACTGTACTTTTAAGCATCTTTTAGATTCAGCATTATTTATATGACATGTGAACTTTACATACACTGACATTATTGTCTTTTAAGTTCACCGATGTGGGCTAAATTATTTCTGCGCCGCTCGTTCATCAGCCGAGTTCATCTCACGTGGAGTCGCAGATTATTAGTCACAATGCAGCTGAAAACTAAAGAGTTTGAGTCCTTATTTACCGACGGGCTGGTTGGTATTGCTGGTAAGTTCACTTTATCTTAAGTCATCATCACCTTTTCAAAAATACTGTGGTGGTACCATCATGGTACAGTGATAGTATACCACTTTTAACATACAGTATCAGTGAGAAGTTTGGACACACCTACTCAGTGTTTGTTATTAGCATTTGCATATTATATAATAATATTAACGTCACCAAAAATACAAAATAACACAGATTTATTAAGTCAGGCATGTCCAAACTCCGAATGATTACAGTGTTAATGTACCATGCTATTTGTACAATAAACAAGAACGTGATATTTTTCAAATAGAAATATTTGAAAAGAACCAGTTTGAGCTGAGGATTGCAGGAGGTGCGGTGCGGGATCTTCTGTCCGGAAAACGGCCTGAAGATGTGGATTTTGCCACCACAGCCACTCCAGAGGAGATGAAGAGCATGTTCCAGGCAGCAGGAGTCAGGATGATTAACAACAAAGGAGAAAAACATGGGACCATTACTGCCAGGGTAAGGTGAAGTATGCAGCTTCTTACATTGATATCATTAGACATTTTACTTGGTTGTTTTACTAAACCTTTAATTCATATTATTGAGCTTCCGCAATGCATTTAGGTGATCTGTTTTCATTTGTGACAGTTTTTCACATAATGCTTATGTTAATGTCATGTATGCAAACTGAAACATAAGGATTTATACATTATATAGCTTCATGACGAGAACTTTGAAGTGACCACATTGCGAGTGGATGTGCAGACTGATGGGCGGCATGCAGAGGTGGAGTTTACCACAGACTGGCAGAAGGATGCAGAGCGCAGAGATCTCACCATCAACTCCATGTTTCTCGGTAAAACAAATGGAGTTTCTAACAGAATACTTCACCTACATGAGCTTTGCTTTGCAAATTTGGCATAAATTAATCCTTTATTGATTTGTTACATTTCATTTGGAATAATTAAATTTTTTTGTGTATTTGATTGGTCCTTTATTGTGTTTTTACAGGACTGGATGGGACTCTCTATGATTATTTCCAAGGATATGAGGACCTCAAGAACAGGAAAGTGAGGTTTGTCGGCAGCGCCTCATTACGGATCCAAGAGGACTACCTTCGAATTCTGAGATACTTCAGGTAATTATATGCTGATACTGGGAAGAAATATATGCCTTTGGAATGATATAAGGGTGAAGAAATTATAACAGAGGTATCCATTTAAATTTGACTATATATATTCTTTACATTAAACTTTTTCAATGAAGATTATAAAGTAGAGTCCACTCTATAGCCTATAAATGTTGTTTTATCTTTATTTAATTTTTTTCTGTCGGATTGCGCTGTAGATTTTATGGTCGGGTGGCAACTGAGCCTGGGCAACATGAACCCGAGACTCTGGAGGCAATAAGAGAGAACGGCAGAGGATTGGCAGGAATCTCAGGTGAGAGGATCTGGGTGGAGCTGAAGAAGATGCTGGTTGGAAACCATGCTGATCACCTGCTGGAGCTTGTCTATGAGTTGGGCCTTGCCCAGTACACAGGTGAGAAACAAAAAAAGTGGTGCAAATTTTTGTAAGGGACTGTGGTTGAAGATCCAAAAATATAATGGACAATTACCTGTCACTAATTGGTTTCCATTCTAATTTATTATTCAAATGCATTTAAAAATTTCATTTTCTTTATTTATTCTCTTTTCATGGTAATGCAACACGAAATGCCACAACAACAATCCAACAAACACAACAAAAATACATTCCATGACAAGGAGAACAGGAGTAGGATGAAGAAAAAAAAAAAATCTTAGAAAACTCCTACCCCATTGAAAAAATGGAATTCATATGGACAGTTTTCTATAATGAACATGCTTTACATTTCTGAATTAAAGTTAACTTTGATGTTTTTTGTGGCGCATTAAAATGGTAATGTAATTTTCTGGAGATGTAAAAAAAATTTTTTTTTTTTTTTAATGTAATATTTATATATCAGAATAAATGTATGTTATAAATGTCCAGACTTGCTGTGTCTTTTCCTGCAGGTCTACCAGTAGATGGCAATGTTGAGGAGATGAAGCAGATCTGGCAGAAGGCTCATGAGAGCTCTCCTAAACCCATGACTATCCTGGCTGCTCTGTTCCGAAGCCAGGAGGATGTGGAGAAACTGGATCTGCGACTGAAACTATCCAGAGAGGAGAAAAACTTGGGCCTGTTCCTGGTTAAATACAGGCGAGATCTCGTTAAGGGACAGGATGAACATGACGGCATGAAACAGTACACAGATTTCATCATTGATGTATGTACTTTTACTTCCCTTCTAATGTTTAGTACAAAAAATGTCATCACATAATTTGCTGTACAACGTTTTAATTAAAATTAAATGAATTTCATATAAAACATTTTGACATACAACAAAATGCAATTGTTAAACAAACATCAGTAAGGCCTACTTTATCCCCATAATCATTAAAACTGTCATTCCAGTGGTATTTTAGTTTTATTTACGACTGTAGTGGTTATTAATATTTTGAATTAGCTTTTATTTTTATATTTTCTGTTTTTAAGTCACTTTATGTGCTTTTGTCATTCATTTTTTTCAAAATATTTTATTTTTATTTAACATTTATTTCAATTACCAGTAATTTTTAAAGCAGTTTTATTTAATAATAACAACACTATGGAAGAGGATTAGGTCCAAGCAATAAAAAAGAGAAACATCTCAAGATTAAAGTAATTATAATACAAGATTAAACTCATAAAATTTCAAGAAAAATGTCTAAATAAAATGTTGAGTATAAACTTATTTAATTTCGAGAATAATGTTGTTTTGTTTTGAGAAAAAAAAAAAAATTAAATTGAGAGAGAAAAACTCTAAATTAAATGTTGAGAATAAACACACTCATGTCATGTTCATTTTATCTTGTTGGATTGTATTAGTCAGCGTCTGCAGTTGCGCAGGTCATAGAGAGCAATGCTCACGTATGCGGTCAACCAGAGTTTGTTTCTTCCCTTTTTCATCACATATCACATTGTAAAAGTGGAAATCAATTGCCTAACGAGTGTGTAATAATGATGTATTAATTGTTTAGGTTTAGGGGTAAGTAGACTACAGGGAGGGCTTTGTTGTAATAATAATATTTAATAATTTAAATAAATAAAATAATTTACACCGTTATTATTTCATCCTGTTAATGTACGACAATACTGAGGTGCAAATAGTATCTGTCACTATGTATAAATAGCATCTAACTACTATTTACACTTATATCTGCTACTTTTACATAGTGTAAATAGAATTGCTATTTTCACTTAGTGTAAATAGCACATCGCTAATAAGGCTGCTGTTGTCACTTAGAGTAAATAGAATGTAATTATTTTCACTTAGTGTAAATAGTATCTGATGTGATATGTGATGAAAAAAGGAAGAAGAGTGCGTTCAGCCGAAGGTGTAAACAAACTCGCGAGCATTGCTCTCAAGACCTGCGGCACTGCAAACGCTGTCCAAACATGAAACAAGTGTGTTTATTCTCAGTATTTTGATAGATAGATAGATAGATAGATAGATAGATAGATAGATAGATAGATAGATAGATAGTGCTGCTTGAAAGTTTTTGAACCTTTTAGAATGTTCTATATTTCTGCATAAATATGACTCAAAACATAATAAAAATTTCACACAAGTCCTGAAAGTAGAGAAAGAGAGCCCAATCAGATAAGTGAGAAAAAATATGTTTGTCATTTATTTATTCAGGAAACAATATTACATATCTGTAAGTGGCAAGAGTTTGTAAATCTTTAGGACTGGCAGTTAATGTGAAGGTGAAATTAGTGTCCATCTGTTTTTCAGAGTTGTTTTCAATCAGTCAATTACTATCAGGTGTCAGTGCGTGCCCGGTTTTATTTAAAGAACAGGGATCTATCAAATCTGATCATGTTTGTGGAAGTGTATCATGGCATGAACAAAGGAGATCTCTGAGGAGCCCAGAAAAAGAGTTGCTGTTGCTCATCAGGCTAGAATATGTTACAAAAACATCTCTGAAGTGTTTTGACTCCACAAATCCACAGTTAAACATGTTGTGTACAAATGGAGGAAATTCAAGACCACTGTTTCCCTTCCAAGGAGTGATTGACCAACAAAGATCACTCCAAAAGTAAGATGTGTAATAGTTGATGCAAGATTGCAAAGGCACCCAGGGCAACTTTCTAAGCAACTAAAGGCCTTTCTCACATTTGCTAATGTTAATGTTTTTAAGTCCACCATCAGGAAAACACTGAACAACCAATGTGTGCATGGTACATCCAAAAAGAACATTGCTGCCAGTCTGCAGTTTGCTAAAGATCACCCTGACAAGCCAGAGGGCTACTGGAGAAATGTTTTTTGGACAGGTGGGACCAAAATATAACTTTCTGGTTTAAATGAAAAGTGTTATGTTAGAAGAAAAGAACACACTGCATTTAAGAATAAGATCCTTATCCCATCTGTGGAACACGGTGGTCCTGGTATCATGGTTTGGGCCTGCTTTGCTGCATCTGGACCAGTACAGCTTGCCTTCATTGATGGAACGATTAATTATTATTATGTCAGGACATCGGTCAGTGAATGAATTAATAAGTTGCTCTACCAAAAAATGGTTAAAGAATAACAAACCAAATGTTTCATAATGGTCAAGTCAAAGTCTGGACCTTAATCCAATTGGAGTTTTGTGGAAGGAGCTGAAGCAAGTAGCTCATAGGAGGAAACCCGCCAACATCACAGAGCTGAAGCGGTTCTGTCCTGACTATATGTCTCAATAAACAAATGGCAAAGAAAATATTTTTTGTCTCATTTGTTTGTTTGGGTTTTCTTTGTCTGTTTTCAGGACTTGTATGAAATTTGTATTGTTTTTTGAAGTCATATTTATGCAAAAATAGAGAAAATTCTAAAGTGTTCTAAAACTTTTAAGCTGCACTGTGTGTATGTGTTTGTGTGTGTGTGTGTGTATATATATATATATATATATAATTTCTTTTTTTCCATTGAAGTCTAGAGAGCCGGACTCCCAGGGTAAAGTACTGGAGCTGCTGAAGTATCAGGGAGAAAATAAACTCATAGCTGAGCTGAGCAGGTGGTCCATTCCGCGCTTCCCAGTGAGTGGCCATGACCTACGCAAACTAGGTTTTACCTCAGGTAAAGAGATCGGCACCATCCTTCAGGAGCTAAGGGACACATGGAAGAAGAGCCACTATCAGATGTGCAAAGAGGAACTCCTGGCCACCCTCAGCACATCCTGATGCCAGATAAGAAAACACACTTGTGTCAGAAGTGCTTATGTCTCTGCATGCATGTGGAATAATGCATTATGAGTCTGGGTTGAGAAGGTGTACCTCCATAGTGTCAGTGGATTTTGAGAGAAGGAACCATCAGGGCAGTCATATAACACTTTTCTAATTTTGTCCTATGCCTTTGCAGATACAATGCAACCAAATGTTTAGGAATATCTATTGTTGCTATCTTGGGAGTTTGTATTGGCTATTGGCTTTTTGGATGGTTGTCAGTGTGCATGGTTGTCAAATGTCTTAGAGCATCAAAGTGCACATTTTCACATTTAGAATGCTTTAACATATGGAGTATTTACCCCGCCGTTGAACCATGAGCATCATAAACACTTTCTAAAATGTTTTCCTTTATTAATTATTCATGAAGTTTCCTAGTTGACATTATATCATATTAATTCATTAATGTAATTGGTTTGAACAAGGATGCATCAATGCAAATTGAATGACGCAATGATGCAGTTAATTTTGTTTTTTGTTGATTTGATGTGGGATTTTGCCCTTTCAGCAGAGTGGTGTAATTATTATAGTGAAGGGAGTAATTTAGCTCTCCTGCTGAGAAGACATCTCGTATGAAGCTGTAGCCATGGTTTCATTATGAGGAAAAATGATGTTCCTTTTGTCAACAGTTCATAGTTATTAGAAGGTTATGCAACCAGCTCTCCAGGTGTTTACTTTGAAATAAAGTAGCCCACATCATGTCTTCCAGTGTCGTGCTGTCTTGCTTTAAAGTCCATGGATGTCCGGCAATTACTAAGGTATTTTTTTTCATATGTTTGTGAATTACTTAATATGATAATGATTTCAAATTGACATTAGTGGTAAGTTGTCATATCATTTTTGCATTGCTTATTGTCGTTATACAGTCCCACAGCTTCTTTAGAGCCTGTCAATGTAAAGTTGTCAAATTTAAAGGGAAACGATCACCCAAAAATGAAAAATATGTCATCGTTTACTCACCCTCATGCATTTTAAACCTGTATGACTTATTTTTTTTCTGTGGAACTAAAAAGATATAAATTAAAAATAAAAATAAAAATAAAAATCGGTGTGTGGATTTGTCTATAGAATGAAAAGTTGTTGTTTAAACTCTATTGATTTTTAAAAATACATTTTGGTTGAACTATCCTAATAATAATAATCTTGGAAGGCCTGAGGGTGAGTAAATTATAAGCAAATTTGGGTGAACTTTAACCTTAATACAGGGCCGTGCAGAGACCTTTGGAGGGGCAGGTGCTCAAAGTTTAAAAGGGGCACATGGAACAAGACTTTAAATAGCGCTGTTCAAAATATCAATACAGCAATATATTGTGATGCATTCCTTGCTGATTCACTGATATCGATATGGATGATTATGTATTGATATGGTAGCAAATGCTGCGATGCAGTTTTGAAAAATAAATAAGTTCAAGTTCAACTTTATTGACAGACTCAGGGTCCATTAGAAAACCATACAACATTACAGGAACACACATGTACAACACAACAACAAACAGACAATTACCAATTATAAAAGACAGTTATACCAGTGCCTCCACAGCTGTGACTGGTATCGCACGACACTTTCACTAGGATTTGCCAGTAACTTAATAATACCATTCTGAGAACCATCCAGTCGGCCAATAAATTTGTACATCAGATTTCTCAATAAAGCCTGAAAAGTATTGACTCTTGCCTTGCAAAACAATTCACTTGCACTACACCACCTAGGTTTTTGAAGCAATATTCGCATACAGTCATTATAAGCCACCTGAAGCTTATGCATGGTTGTCTTTTTAAACTTGGCCCACAATGGGGCAGTGTAGAGAGGAGTACAGTAGGCTTGAAAAAGCCTTATCTTAACATTGTCTAAACACATATAGAATTTTCTTGCTAACATGTTAGCTTGAGCATAAAGCATACGACACTGCCTATACATGTCATCATCATCAGACAATTGATCTGTGAGGAAGTGCCCCAGGTATTTTGTTTTATTACAAACACCTATCACTTTACCTGCCACATAAAACACTGGAAAGTTGAGGTCTTTATCCCCTTTTGTTCTGCATATCATGACAACACTCTTCTTAGCATTATACTGCACGTCATATTTGAACCCATAATCAGAACATATATTCAACAACTGTTGAAATCCAGCACTGCTAGGGGAAACAATACCCAGATCATCGGCATACATAAAATGATTTATTAAAACGTTACCAATCATACAACCTGTTTTGCCGCCTCTTAGTTGTTCTGATAAGTCATTCATATACAGGTTGAAAAGGGCCGGGGAGAGTAACCCCCCTTGTCTTACTCCATTACCAACACTAAACGGAGGGGAGACTCTATTTCCCCATCTGACCTGCATACTCTGGTTGGTTGCCAAGATTCTTATCATGCTGTCAGGCACGCCCCTTAGTTTCATTTTCAGGAACAACTTCCGATGATTGACTCGGTCAAAAGCTTTAGAGGCATCTATAAAACCAATTAGAACAGAGGAGTTTTGCCTCCTGTACACTTCAACTACTTCTTTCAAGGCATATATACACAAATCAGTACCATGTTTAGCCTTAAAGCCAAACTGGTTGTCTGTAGTTTCAATATACTCACTCAAACGATGTAATAAAATCCTCTCTAAAACTTTAGATAACACACTGGCTAGTGCGATTGGCCTATAATTCTCTACGCTTCCAACCTTGCCAGTCTTGTCTTTAATTACAGGCACAAGAGTAACGGCTAACATCGAGTCTGGTAACATTCCATGGGTCATAAAGCCATTAAAGCAAAAGGCAAGAAGAGCTGCAACCTTTGGACTTGCATACTTAAGGTGCTCTGCTGTGATTTATTCTGAGCCACTTGCTTTATTATCAGATAACTGAGAAATTGCTTGATGAACCTCATGAGTTGTGATTCCCAATATGTCTCTTTTGGCAATATTGCCCACTTTATAAGGATCACTATTGACGCAATTAAATAAAGCAGAGTAATGTTGCCTCCACAACTCCGTTATATTATCGACTCCAGAAACTCCCTCTATAGTGCATGGTAGCAGAGTATTAACCTTGTTTAGAGCTCTTACCTCCCTCCAAAAGTCAGTGGTATTATTACAAAGTAGCTTTTCAGCCAAAGAGTCTGCTCTCATGACTTGCTCGTATTTGCTAACATAACGAACTGCATATTTATACCTAGCATTAGTAATCTTTTTGAGGTCCAGGACAGGCCCCTGTCTGGGTCTACCAGCCAGAACCCAAGCTTTAAATGCCTCCTTGGCTTCCGCCCTATGTGCAGCCTCAAACTTATTCCAACCTGGCTTGATGTTATGTGCCTTATCAGAGCAAGTAAAGTATGATCTACTTGCCTCATACATAGCATCCACAATAGAATCATACATTGCACATAAAGCTTCAAAATGAGCATTGTCATTACAATTTACATTAGAGCACATAATTGCACTTTTTGGTAAATATACAATACTCAGAAGAACATCTGTTTTCCAACAATATAACAAAACATCCTCATTTGAGAGCTTAGCCCAATCCAGTTTAGCTTTACAAGCACTATTACCCACATTGGTCATTTCAGGAAGACTGTCAACATCAAGCAACATAACAAACGGGACATGATCAGACATGGACGTTTCATACAAGATTTTCATTGATCGCAAACAAGCATGGGCATCTGCAGTGCTAATACAATGATCAAGCCATGATGTTATATGCCAGGCTTCACTTATGTAAGAATAGCTATCTGCAGGTAACAACAATTGGCTGGATAATATAAGGTTATTGTCTTCACAGAACTGTAACATATGTTTAGCAAACGCTGAGCTTCTGTCTGAAAGATCAGCATTCATGTCACCAACCACATATACACTCATGGAATGATTATAATGAATAAAAGAATTTATAAAAGCAAGTCTATGCAAATATTCATCCTCATTCTGCTGACACTCATATGGTGTATATATGTTAAGAATAATAAACTCTCTATTGTTAACCTTTAACTGTACTGCAATGCACCAGTCAACTTCAAGCCTTATGACTTTTATCACTGAGTCCAATTTTTTTGTGCCAAAGGATAGCCACACCTCCTGCTATCCTTCCTCTCACTATTCCCATTGAGAGATCAGTTGTAGATTCACCAGCACCGTAGAAATTGTCTTTAAAAGAGTTCAATTTTTCCAAATCTTGTTTAGGTAAAAAAGTTTCCTGTAAACATAAAATTTCACAGTTTTGCATCAAGCTATCCACAACTACACGCCGAGCCCTGTCCCCTGCGCTGCTGCTGACACACAACCCCCGACAGTTATAAGATGCAATACGTATGGGAGAATTTAAGAGGACAGTGCTGCCATAGCCCTAACCGGCACAACCGCTCCAAGTGTTGAACTGGTTACACTACTACCACCCTTATGAAAATTAACCATGGTTTTACTACAAATAAAACCAAAAAACCATGGTTACTATAGTTAAACCATGGTAACCACAAATTAACCATGGTTTTGCTAAATTAACCATAGTTTAACCATGGTATTTGTAGTAAATCTGTGGTTATACAAATGGTAGTCAACACGCCAAAAAACCATGGGTTACTACAGTTTTACTATAATAAAACCATGGTTATTTTTCGTAAGGGCAGTCACTCCCGCCTTACGGGGCTCATAATATCGCCGCACAACAGAACCTTCAGGCCAGAGTTCGGGGTTGTACATCTCCGCGACTTCACTGCGTTCCACACACACTTTAAATGAACTGTATCTATTACTCACAGTGACAACCCGTTGACAGGTAACTTCACGGCCAAGCTTTTCTTTAAGATAGTTAGCCAGCGTCTCTGCGTCAAGGTCTGGAGAGAATTTGGTAGCAAAAACACTTACCATCTTCGTCCGAACCACTTTTATATTTCCTTGCGCACCCGTGCCAACAATAGGCTTAGATATCCTCCACTCTGGTTTGTCTGCACGCTCT
Organism: Carassius carassius; assembly: GCF_963082965.1. Lineage (NCBI taxonomy): Eukaryota > Metazoa > Chordata > Actinopteri > Cypriniformes > Cyprinidae > Carassius > Carassius carassius. The sequence goes on from NC_081764.1 coordinate 8,033,598, forward strand.
TTTCCCCCTGTGTGTGCTTCCTCATTCTTCGGCCCTGTTTCACAACATAGCTCCATTTTGGTGAATCTGGCACTGCCGCAGTCCCTCCAGGGCATACAGCTGCGCCCACATCAATAGATTAGAAAAGACAATTTTAAGTTTAAAAGTAAAAAAATATATTTTCTTTCCACCTAATAATAGCTCTGGGATTAGAAACTGAAATGTCTTAAATTGTCCCAACCTGATGGCTTTTTCTTCTCTGTTCTACAGAATAATTAAGAACAGCAGTTATAGTAAAAACTATAGAAAACACTCATGCCTCTACATTTTCATCTTTCTCACCAGCCTCTGTCTCCTGGCTTGCTGTTCCCTACTCTCTTTCTGTCACTTGTGCCTCTACATTTCCCTCTTTTTCTTCCTCTATCTCCATCTCCTCATCTGATCTATTACTTTTCACCCTCTGTCCGTCTAGGAACAAGGCACAATTTACTATTTCAGCATTAATCTATTATTTTAACCATCACTACTACTCTTGCACCTAATTAATAAGTCCACCTTAAATATTGATACAAAACATTAAACAACTGATACACTGGAATATAGTGATTAATATTATTATTACTGTTGTAGTTGTTGTTGTCTAGAATAGAACACCTTTGCAATGTAAACAAAGGACAGGCTACATTTGTTATTCATCTCCTTCACACTGCACTTTGATGTCAGGTCAGGTGTATTATTCATTTTATATTGACATTAATATTTCTACATTTATTTCCAGCGAGATATTATTGAGTTTACAGGCTAAAGTGGTCTTGCTGTTGTAAACACTGTTGCTATTGTAGAAAAAAATATATTTGTGTCACATTTAAAATATAATTATATTTTAATTAATTTTCTGAATTGTTTTTATTTTCATTATGATAATTCAGAGAATGGGAAAATCTGAATAAGCCTTACCAGTGTTGTGATAATTGTTTTTAAGGCACTCTACGTGTAAAAAAAAAAAAAAAAAAAACTTTAATATAATAGTTTAGTCAAATAACATAAAAAGACCAGACCCCTCGATCAGGGGCATCATGCATTCATGATTTTTGAGGGGGCACTTTTTTTTTTGGGGGGGGGGGGGGGGGTAGCTATAAGTCATGCTACGAAAGCACTGTATAACTGATAAAGGCTTATGTTTTATTTATCAATTTTTCCTATTTATTCAAAACAATTCCAAACATGCTTAATATATCAGGAAATATCTCGATTCTCAAACATGTTTAAGTAAACGCGTTTTGCACCTTTATAGATTATTTGATCAATAAATGGAAAAGTAGTGTAATCTATTAACTACACATAAAAACCCGACTTTTTACTTAAGTGCCATATCATGCCATAAAATCTTTTTAGTACAACTGAATTTGCAATATTGCAAATATTGTAAGTTACTTATTTTAACACTTTCATTTTACAGGGAGTAAAGAACATTTACATTATCAAAGAACATTTTCATTCAGTCTAGCCAGAGTTCAGGCACTCTCAAAAACTCCCATTAAAATCACTTTACATTACATTATGCACATCTGCACTTTTGTTGTTTCTGATGAGAGAATTCGCTAAATAATTCAGCCAGTGAGCAAGTTAACAAAACACCGCATTTCAGTGATGACTCTTCTGCGCGTCTCTGATTGGCCATTGCATTCATAAGCGCAACAGAATCGTTTCTGATTGGTTATCATGAATCGTTGTACGAACGCATCTGTCTCTGGCTCAGCGCCAGCCAGCGAACGCAGATTTGAATTTAGAAGCTGATGCTGTGCACTGAACTATCTAATCACACCGCTGTGATTGTATAAAATATATAAAAAAATATTACTCGGTTTGGAAGCTGCATTTAAAATCCACTTGGCTCAGAAATCTGATGGGGCACGTGCTCCCTCACTTTGAATGGGCATGACGCCTCTGCCCTCGATGCCTGTGAAACGTTTCTCCCTCAAACAGCAAGCTAATGTTACTTCTACACTACAGGCTACACACAGCAATATAAACAACATATCTGCATGTTCTCACATCACATCTTTCTTGTAAAATAATAATAAGTAAATAAACATCAAAATCACTTCGCTGAGAATGAAACACCTCTTACCAACTTGTTGAAAATATCCTCTGGCAATTAAAACATGTGTGTGCGTCATGACGAATCGTCCCGGTCGGATGAGGTCATCGTCGTCAGGTGAAAGGTCATCCTGTGGGTCATTTTATTGACGGCTAAATTATTATTCAGAAATTTTACTAATATTTAGATTGGGCATGGGCAGACATTCACAAAAGGGTATGTTATGACAAAAAAAATTTGAGGAAATTTTGTTTTGATAAAAGGGCACTTTGGCCACCAAGGGGCAAAGGGGAAGGTGCTCAAGCACTCAACGCCCCCCCACCCTCTGTACGTGCCTGAACTTTAATATGGTTCCCAAATTATAATTGTTGCAACTGATCGGTTATAACCACTTAAGCAATGAAATGGAGATAACCTATGTTGGCTACATTATAAACACAACTCTATCTGGAAGGTCCTGAGTAAATATTTATTAAGCAAAACTGCCAGAACGAATGTCTTTGTAAAAGAACATATAGTCCATAATTTCAGCTTGTGGATTTCAGAATGCCATCTTATGCTCCTATTTGTATGAAGGACCCTCCCCCATCCATCAGAGCAAAATATAAATCCTCTAGTCTCCGCTCACACTCTCTCACACACACACACACACACACACTATAGATGCGCAGACGCGTGCCGGTCTTGTGCGCACTGGGACAGTTAAACTGCACCCACTGAACTTGAGCTTAAGATATTAAGAAAATGTCTATCCTTACATTAAACTTAAGCAATGCAACTTTGGAGATAGAAGCCACCAGAGACGAACCCCGGAACGAGCATTTAGCTCAAATCGAGATCGCGCTGCTGAGCGTCATCTTTCTCTGCGCATCAGCTCTGAACTTTGGTCTGCTGCTGGTTTTGTGGAAGAAGAGACAGCAGATGTCCAGGATGCGCGTGTTTGTGACCCATCTCTGTTTGGCGGACCTGGTGGTCGCCTTTTTCCAGGTGTGTCCACAGTTGATGTGGGACATAACAGACCGTTTCATTGGTCCTGACCTCGTATGCCGTTTGGTCAAGTATCTGCAGGTCGTCGGCATGTTCGCCTCCACTTATATGATAGTTGTAATGACTCTTGATCGTTATCAGGCGATCTGCAACCCCATGGTTACTTTCCAAAGACGGCGCGCGCGCTGGAACCTGCCCGTGTGCGTCGCATGGCTCCTGTCATTCGTCTTCAGCCTCCCGCAACTGTTTATTTTCTCCAGGGTTCAGATCGCCCCGGGTGTCTACGACTGCTGGGCAGAGTTCATTCAGCCCTGGGGACCTAAAGCGTACGTGACGTGGACGACGTTGGTGATATTTCTGGTGCCAATCGTAACTGTGACGGTGTTCCAGGTGCGCATCTGCCGGGCGCTCCAGATCAATCTGTACCTGAAGACCCAGCAGCAGCAGCAAGGAGGTGATGGCGGACACACGCACCCTCTTTCCTCCAGAACCAGCAACGTGGCATCGGTGTCTAAGTCTCGGATTAAGACCGTGAAGATGACGGTGGTGATCGTGCTCTCCTACACCGTGTGCTGGGCTCCGTTCTTCACCGTTCAGCTGTGGTCTGTGTGGGACGCGGACGCTCCGACTGAGAGTAAGAGAAAGTCTACTAACAAACACTGTTGTGTTGGCTCTTTAAGTGTTAATATAACACTGTGCCGTCTTAATCTAACCTACATGTAAAATGCTTAAGATACTTTAGCTTATGCCTTTATAAAAATAACAGGGCTGATGCAAGGTGACACAAGTTTATTTTTTATTTTTTTTTGGGGGGGGGGGGGGGGGGTGCTAATATTCCTGTTTACCTTCTCCTACTGACCAACTTAACAAAATATAAAATAAAGTGATGAAAAGCAGGAGAACCTTGAATTTCACACCCTGAATGATGGTGTTTTATCATCATTATTTAAATATTTGTAGACCTATATTATTTTTAATCACTGTGAGAGTTATTATGTAATGTCTTCTTTCTAAACTGATCCTCAAGCACGTTCTCCCATCACCACTGCTGCCACGTGAAATAAGTGTTGTATGTATAGATCACCACACTAAAGACAGAGGCGTGTGCTGAGATTCACGTCGAATATTAACATGACAGAAGTAGTGCTGCACCTTCCACCAAATCATTTTAATGAACCAAAGAAATAAAAGCGATCCATCTCTATTATATTGAATATATATTTATATTTTAAACATGGGTAGCCTACCTGTACTTATGGGTGATTCTGAAACTGATGCCATCCCTGTAACTCATTTCTGATTGAAGATGTTGCAGTTTCCCCACTCTCTCCTACATGTTACACAAAGCTATGCTCAATCAATATAAAATGTTTAGGGATATTTATTAAGAATGTATTCAAATGTAATGACTGCTATCTAACCTATATATATATTTATATTTCAGCTGTAACCTTCACCATCCTCATGTTGCTGGCAAGCCTGAACAGTGTTGCCAATCCGTGTATCTACCTGCTTTTCACCGTGAAGTCCCCCAGACTGTTGCGAACTCTCCTGTGCATGAAACACACAGACATGAAGGAGTCACTACCTGAGGAGGCTACGATGGTCAGCTCTCTGTATCTGAGCTTTAAAAGCCAATCTGACATACGATGAAAATGAAACAACACAATACAAATGTCCAAATGCGATGAACATACCATATTAGTATTCTTCAAACTACTAAGGAGTATAATGGTCAGTCACTTAGTGATTTTTATTATTTCTGTTATTTAACTGTACATAACAAGCAGGGAATTGCTCACAGTGTGTACACAGTGGTGTACGAAATACAGTGTCTTTAAATACTGTAAAAAACATCTTACTGCTGGTGTGCCAGAGGCAAGCCTCCGTTACACCTACTCAGCATCCATTTTCGCATCTTTCGAATCGAAACCCATCACATGACTGCTCGTTTACCTCGCAAACCGGAGCGCAAGCCCGATCCTGCGTAAGATGATATAAATTAAGCCCGAACCCGACTGAACCCGTCGGGTCCTGTCGGGTTCGGGCAAAGATCTTCAGCTCTAAAGCACACCAACACCATGGTCATTTAACCAACTTTTGTTGCTTTTGGCAGTGTGGGCAGTTGCCAAATCCTGTCAGCCTGTCAATGTAAAGTTGTCAAATTTAAAGGGAAACGATCATGTAAATAGAACATGCATATGGTTCACCACTGTATATATCACAGTACCACATCAGCACAGTACTTCTGTGTAAATTAAATCACTAGGCATCTGATTGTGGAGTTGTCTCTATATATTGAAGCATATCAAATTCAGATAAATGTTTACATTTAATTAACATTATGCTAATTTACCTCTCGCCTACCCTCCACCACTGAAATTTATTTTTTCTTTAAAAACTGGTTCGTCACTTAGTGATTTTTATTATTATTTCTGTTATTTAACTGTACATAACAAGCAGGGAATTGCTCACAGTGTGTACACAGTGGTGTACAAAATACAGTGTCTTTAAATACTGTAAAAAACATTTGACTGCTGGTGTGGTGGATATTGTAATGAAAATGCCTGTAAATGTTCACTGTTATGTGTATCAATAAAGTGCTTTACTTTTCTGAAACATTTGGCATTGGAATCTAAAAGTCTAAAAGGTATGTTTATAATTTAGCTTGAAAAGGTGAGATATGACTAACAGCAGAATTTAGCCATGTGTGGAGAGAAACAAAGACCTAACTACAGGCGCATCTCAGAAAATTAAAATGTCGTGGAAAAGTTCATTAATTTCAGTAATTCAACTCAGTAAGTGAAACTCGCGTATTAAATCAATTCAGTGCACACAGACTGAAGTAGTTTAAGCCTTTGGTTCTTTTAATTGTGATGATTTTGGCTCACATTTAACAAAAACCCACCAATTCACTATCTCAACAAATTAGAATACTTCATAAGACCAATAAAAAAAGATTTTTAGTGAATTGTTGGCCTTCTGGTAAGTATGTTCATTTACTGTACATGTACTCAATACTTGGTAGGGGCTCCTTTTGCTTTAATTACTGCCTCAATTCGGCGTGGCATGGAGGTGTTCAGTTTGTGGCACTGCTGAGGTGGTATGGAAGCCCAGGTTTCTTGGACAGTGGCCTTCAGCTCATCTGCATTGTTTGGTCTCTTGTTTCTCATTTCTCTCTTGACAATAGCACATAGATTCTCTCTGGGGTTCAGGTGTGGTGAGTTTGCTGGCCAGTCAAGCACATTAGAGCTGTAATCGGGCCATAAAAGTTAGGCCCGACAGGTTTTGGCCTGAGCCCGACAAGTACATTTTGATTGACAGCTTTATAAAAGCCCGAACCCGTTTACAGCCCGACATTATTCAGATGTGCGGACACACATATCTCTTGCCTTTTGTCAAGAATGAGTCATTTATACGTTTTAACACAATTTATTCATAACTAACGTAGACTAGACCACTTGGAAGTTGTAATAAAGAAATAAAATAAGTCCTCTGTGACATCTTAGCACTCTAAATAGACATAGGCTCATTTAGCCTATAAATAGACCAACGCACCAATAAAAACAAGCCTTTTTTTAACAAATCAAATTAAGATAAATTTTAAATTAAGTTGGGTATTTGGCAATAACGAAATTAAGATAAAGGCTCCGCCAGATTTTCTTCACCACTAGCAGCTGACATTTAATAAAAGAATAATGCCAACATTAGCGTAAATACTCTGTCCACATTATGCATTTAAGACTCAATTAAGTCGTGGCCTAATGGTTAGAGAGTCGGACTCCCAATTGAAAGGTTGTGAGTTCGAGTCCCGGGCTGGCAGGAATTGTGGGTGGGGGGAGTGCATGTACAGTTCTCTCTCCACCTTCAATACCACGACTTAGGTGTCCTTGAGCAAGGCATCGAACCCCCAACTGCTCCCCGGGCGCCGCAGCATAAATGGCTGCCCACTGCTCCGGGTGTGTGCTCACAGTGTGTGTGTGTGTTCACTGCTCTGTGTGTGTGCATTTCGGATGGGTTAAATGCAGAGCACAAATTCTGAGTATGGGTCACCATACTTGGCTGAATGTCACTTCACACTTCAATAAAAAAAAATTAATATTTAGTTATCATTTGAAAAACCTTTACTCACAGAGATTAGGCTAAGCCTAGGCCTACATGTTTTTGTGGAGGAAAATGATTGAATCCACTGTAGATGGCTGAAGCGCGTTCCTGCGCTCACTGATGGTGCGTCATTATTCACTCATTATTCTCATTATAGACATGGTCAAAACTTTCCACACCTCAGACTTTGCTTTAGTTGCTGGTGCAACCAAAACGTAATCACCAGAGGGAAGCCTCCGTTACACCTACTCTGCATCCATTTTCGCATCTTTCTCACGCTACTCGAAACCCATCACATGACTGCTTGTTTACCTCGCAAACCGGAGCGCAAGCCCGATCCTGCATAAGATGATATAAATTAAGCCCGAACCCGACTGGGGTTCCATTGGGTCCCGTCGGGTTGGGGCAAAGATCTTCAGCTCTAAAGCACACCAACACCATGGTCATTTAACCAACTTTTGTTGCTTTTGGCAGTGTGGGCAGGTGCCAAATCCTGCTGGAAAATGAAATCAGCATCTTCAAAAAGCTGGTCAGCAGAAGGAAGCATGAAGCGCTCCAAAATGTCTTGATGAACGGTTGTAGTGACTTTGGTTTTCAAAAAACACAATGGACCAACACCAGCAGATGACATTGCACACCAAATCATCACAGACTGTGGAAACTCAACACTGGACTTCAAGCAACTTGGGCTATGAGCTTCTCCACCCTTCCTCTGTACTCTAGGACCTTGGTTTCCAAATGAAATACAAAACTTGCTCTCATCTGAAAAGAGGACCTTGGACCACTGGGCAACAGTCCATTTATTTTTCTCCTTAGCCCAGGTAAGACGCCTCTGACTTTGTCTGTGGTTCAGCAAATTCCTTGACACGTCTGTGTGTGGTGGCTCTTGATGCCTTGACCCCAGCCTCAGTCCATTCCTTGTGAAGTTCACTCAAATTCTTGAATCGATTTTGCTTGACAATCCTCATAAAGCTGCAGTTCTCTCGGTTGGTTGTGCATTTTTTTCTTCCATACCTTTTTCTTCCACTAAACTTTGTTAACATGCTTGGATACAGCACTCTGTGAACAGCCAGCTTCTTTGGCAATGAATGTTTGTGGCTACCCTCCTTGTGAAGGGTGTTAATGATTGTCTTCTGGACAACTGTCAGATCAGCAGTCTTCCTCAGGCCATCCTTAAAAATATTCTTGTTTGCCGTAACCCGAACCCACCCTGTCAATTTTGGACCGACTAAATTTATTTATTTATTTTTTGCTTTTAGTCCGACCGACTTGCCGATTGTAAATTTGCGTTAAGACCGACCAATTTTTTTTACTCTTCAAACAACTAATACAAAATCAATAAAATAATATTAATTATATTTAAGTATTGTAAATATATAAATGTTTCCTAGGCCTACATACAAACGAAGGCTATCTTCCTTAATTAAAAAAAAAAACGTGACGTCATCTATGTTTACACTATTGTTTAACGGATGTCACACTATAGCCTGTGCGTTCGCTTAGTCTCATACTCTCACTCACTGTCAGAGTCAACGGTTCACGCTTGGTAATGATGGCTGCGGCTGCAGTAAACAAAATGTTCACGGTCACTGTTCAAAGTCATACGTGTTCGGGCACCATATTACATCTAAAAAAATGCATTAAAACAGCTCGACACCGCTTCAACTTGGCACGAAGTTCTGGAAAAACTGTGCCCAGATATTTTCTCATCCTTTCTCCTGTCTAGTCTAAAACCGTGACCTTGTCGACTGTCACTTTATGTTCGAAAATCTATTGCACGAATCGATTGGACCAACCAACACAAGTTTCGAAAACGAAAATAGGAAATTTATTTTAACGACCTTCTCTCGGAGCGCTTTTTTTTTTTGGAACACGCGTCAAACAGCAACTGCAGCTTCGGACACACACGCATAACAGCAAATAATACTTCTGCACAATGTTTCTCTTTTTACAACAGAAATGTGAATTCTGCCGGTATTCAGACAGTCTCTAGAATCGCCTAGGGCTGTCAAAATAGCTGAAAAACTAAATTCGAATTTTTAAAATGCATAATTTCACTTAGGGTGAAGAAAAGCTTTTTTTCTCGTGCGCCACTGATAAAGATCAAGTATACTTCGGCCATCTGCACACTGCCTGCATTATGTCCTTTTTGTCATCTGCGTGCGGGCATTTTTTGAGACCGCGCGGATGGTGAGCGTACACACGATGAAAGATGAGACAGCAGCTACTGCGTGTCGAGCTCGTCCACCTTTGAAAGTTGTGTAAACACGGCTGTGCGCGCGGCGAGATGGAATGGAACACTGACTGTGAAGTACCGGGGCTCATAAGGCAGCTTGCGTAATGCACACCTAAAATTCGAATGCAACATTTTTGCATTCGAATGTGGATTTTTATTTTAAATTCGACAAATATTCGAAATTTGATTTTTTTTTTTGTGACAGCCCTAGAATCGCCTATGCGATTCTATGTTGTTGTTGACATTTCTAATCGTAAACACAGCCATGTTGAAGCCTGCAGTAAATGTTTTGCATTGTGGCAATCCACTCTGCTTTTTTTTCCCGAAAATGTTGCACTCCTGTTTGTCATTGTGCACGTAACTTCACGCCAATAAATCATCAGAAATATTGGTCTTTACATTCGTCCTGCCTGTTGTCCGTGGATTTACCTATATTTGGTGTTATTTGCTGTATAAAAATTATTTAACATGCAAAATCGATTTTACAATCTATTCAATGAACACGTCACTCAAATCAAACAGGATTTTTTTTTCACAAAAGTGACAATCTAAGAAAGCAAAGTAAACAGTCTCTCATTTGTAGGATGCATTGATACCTAGCGGTGCAAGTAAAACTATATAACAGTACCTCATTTTTTTGCTTCTCACCTGCAAATTCATGCAATAAACATGTTTTTGACAAAGATTTTAATTTGTTTGTGGTATATAGACTGCATCAAAATGAGGTTTGCAATTATGCGCCCGAGGGCACGGGTTGAAGGCCCAGTCAGTGACGTCACGATATGCTAATTTGTTTAAATTCATACCTACGTCACCACCATCACCAAAATTTTTCTTTTTTTTTTACATTGAAACTTGGAAAAAAATATATATATATAGACTGACCTACCCGACCCTTTTATTTTAATTACTGTTACTGCAAACCAAAACATTTTTAAGGATGGCCTCATGATTGTGTAGCCTAGTGAACCAAACAGAGAGATAATTTTGAAGGCTCAGGAAAACTTTGCAGGTGTTTTGTGTTGATTAGCTGATTGGCATGTCACCATATTCTAATTTGTTGAGATAGTGAATTGGTGGGTTTTTGTTCAATGTGAGCCAAAGTTATCACAATTAAAAGAACCAAAGACTTAAACTACTTCAGTCTTGTGGCATTGAATTTATTTAATACACAAGTTTCACAATTTGAGTTGAATAACTAAAATTAACTTTAACACAACATTCTAATTTAATGAGATGCACCTGTAACAGGATAAAGTGTAAAAGAGCATGACAGTATTTTTTCAGCTGGTAAGACTGTGTGACTCCATGTGATCTTGACCCCTTTAATTAAGCCCCCCCCCCCCCTCCCCAAAGGATGACAAATAAAAAAAGTACATACAGTTCTGATTCTCACAGAGGGAAATGTGTTTATATATATATATATATATATATATATATATAATATTTGAAATATTGTTACAATTTAAAAAAGCTGTTTTGTATTTGAATATAACTTCAAATGTTATTTGGACCAGCTTCGACCGGCTCCAACACTCCAAAACGTTGGTTCAGGTTTGTTTAATTAGGGTTGGAGCTAATTTCTGCAGGACCGTGGTCCTCCGGGAACAGGTGGACATCTAGCACCAAATAGTAGAACAATGAAGTAATAGGAAAGTAATGAAAAAAAAACTAAAGAAAAAATTGTAGTGAATTTTGAGTGACTGCTTTACACCTGAATCAACGAGGATCTTAAGCTCTAGCTGTGGGATGTTGCCAGATATCGACAAGCAGAAGCTCACATCTCCATGCATTTTGACGTGATTCCTAGAAGCCGGATCTTGGATGTTCATCTGTCATGCCAGTCTTTTGAAATGTTCTCTGCAGTCGGGACACAGTTGAGCAGCTTAGAGCACAGTGTGGTGACATGCTGCATGCTAATTTCCCTTTTCCTCACACAGCCACTTTCATTTTCAATTACTTTAGAACTTAATATTGGACTGATTTGAATCCGCTTTGACTTTAATTATATTTTTTGAGTTCTGAATGATTTTGAGAACATACTGAGTGGTTGAATGTCAACAGCATATGACAAACAGTGCGTGCATGACTCATTGATGGTTAATCTATTGAAGTGGTACAGTGGTAAGAAGTAAATAATATTTTTGGCATCGGGTATGTAAACCACTTCACACTTCAGCAATCATGACTGCTTTTTTGTCCTTGTCATGCTACATTTATGGGGATTATAAAAGTAGAGGTATACAGTTTGGTTGTAACCATTCCTGCCAATGTTACTATTTGATGGCTTAGACGAAAACTTTAATAAATATGGTGGAACACAGTGATTCATCTATTTATTCGAAATATATATATGGAAAAAATTATCATTACATCACTTGCTCAACAATGGATCCTCTGCAGTGAATGGGTGCCGTCAGAATAAGAGTCTAAACAGCTGATAAAAACGTCACAATAATCCATGAGTAATCTACACTACTCCAGTCCACAAAATTAATGCCACGTGAAGCGAAAAGCTGCATTTTTTTTATTGCAGAAGATCCACTGATGAGCAAATGATGTAATGCTCAATTTCTCCAAATCTGTTCTGATTAAGAAACAAACTCATCTTGGATAGCCGAAGAGTGAGTACATTTTCAGCAATTTTTCATGTTTGGGTGAAATACTCTTTTCAAGATTTTATTTATTTATTTATTTTTATTACAAATTTTCTGAAATGTTATAAATTAAGACCTATCTATAAATTATGTAAATTGCAAAATCTTTGAAGCTCAATATCTCAGAACTGCTCAGAGTGCAGAGAGAACCTTATAGTTCCAAGGTGGTGATGGAAACTCAGTTCTAGTGAGTCTTTTGGATTTCCATGGAAACAGGTTTGTGAGCTTTGAGTGTTGAATGGAAGAAAACACATGGCATGAAATTAGTAGCACAGAGGGTAGAGATGGTCACATGTATCACTGCTGTAACACTGTGATATGAAAGTTAAAGGGAGACTATCCAAAATTGTGCTTTGATGTGAGCCTATCTTATCCAAATGATCAGTGCACAAACAACATGGTTTTTGAGCTTCAGTGTGATGATAAACACTTTATCTTGTTCAGGACAGGCTTTTAAAAATAACTACAGTAAATAAATCTGCAGTGTTACTTTAGTTTCATTTAGATCCTGTTAGCTATTTTTTTTTCTTTTTAATTTTAGTAAAAAAATGAATTGACATTTTATTAGTGATTTAAATGTATAGTTTTATTCACTTTTTATTTTAGTTTTATTTATTTTTGTGAATTTAAATTAAAACAAGAAATATCGCCTTGGCAACTAGCTGAAATAAAATAAGTTTATGGGTTTGTTTTAATTATTTAATTTTTATTTCACTTCAGTTAACTTGATATTTTTTATGTTATATACAGTACAGACCAAAAGTTTGGACACACCTTCTCATTCAAAGAGTTTTCTTTATTTTCATGACTATGAAAATTGTAGATTCACACTGAAGGCATCAAGGGCTATTTGACCAAGAAGGAGAGTGATGGGGTGCTGTGCCAGATGACCTGACCTCCACAGTCACCGGACCTGAACACAATCGAGATGGTTTAGGGGTGAGCTGGACCGCAGACAGAAGGCAAAAGGGCCAACAAGTGCTAAGCATCTCTCGGGGAACTCCTTCAAGACTGTTGGAAGACCATTTCAGGTGACTACCTCTTGAAGCTCATCAAGAGAATGCCAAGAGTGTGCAAAGCAGTAATCAAAGCAAAAGGTGGCTACTTTGAAGAACCTAGAATATGACATTTTCAGTTGTTTCACACTTTTTTGTTATGTATATAATTCCATATATAATTCAACATGTGTTAATTCATAGTTTTGATGCCTTCAGTGTGAATCTACAATTTTCATAGTCATGTACAGTTGCTGGTCATATAATTAGAGTATCATCAAAAAGATGATTTATTTCACTAATTCCATTCAAAAAGTGAAACTTGTATATTATATTCATTCATTAAACACAGACTGGTATATTTCAAATGATTTTTTTTTTTTTTAATTTCGATGATTAACTGACAACTAAGGAAAATCCCAAATTCAGTATCTCAGAAAATTAGAATGTTACTTAAGACCAATAGGACTGTCCACAATATTTCTAAGGATTTTTAGAAATATTGGCCAACTAAAAAGTATGAACATGAAAAGTATGAGCATGTACAGCACTCGATACTTAGTTGGGGCTCCTTTTGCCTGAATTACTGCAGCAATGCGGCGTGGCATGGAGTCGATCAGTCTGTGGCACTGCTCAGGTGTTATGAGAGCCAGGTTGATCTGATAGTGGCCTTCAGCTCTTCTGCATTCTTGGGGCTGGCATATCGCATCTTCCTCTTCCCAATAACCCATAGATTTTCTATGGGGTTAAGGTCAGGCGAGTTTGCTGGCCAATTGAGAACAGGGGATACCATGGTCCTTAAACCAGGTACTGGTAGCTTTGGCACTGTGTGCAGGTGTCCTGTTGGAAAATGAAATCTGCATCTCCATAAAGTTGGTCAGCAGCAGGAAGCATGAAGTACTCTAAAACTTTCTGGTATATGTCTGCGTTGACCTTGGACCTCAGAAAACACATTGGACCAACACCAGCAGATGGCACGGCACAGCAAACCATCACTGACTGTGGAAACTTTACACTGGACCTCAAGCAACGTGGATTGTGTGCCTCTCTTCTCTTCCTCCAGACTCTGGGACCCTGATATACAAAAGAAATGCAAAATTTACTTTCATCAGAGAACATAACTTTGGACCAATCAGAAACAGTACAGTCCTTTTTGTCTTTAGACGCTTCTGACGCTGTCTGTTGTTCAAGAGTGGCTTGACATAAGGAATGCGACTGAAACCCATGTCTTGCATACGTCTGTGCGTAATCGTTCTTGAAGCACTGACTCCAGCTGCAGTCCACTCTTTGTGAATCTTCCTCACATTTTTGAATGGGTTTTGTTTCACAATCCTCTCCAGGGTGCGGTTATCCCTATTGCTTGTACTTTTTTTTCTACCACATCTTTTCCTTCCCTTCGCCTCTCTATTAATGTGCTTGGACACAGAGCTCTTTTGCAATGACCTTTTGTGTCTTGCCCTCCTTGTGCAAGGTGTCAATGGTCATCTTTTGGACAACTGTCAAGGTCAGCAGTCTTCCCCATGATTGTGTAGCCCACAGAACTAGACTGAGAGACCATTTAAAGGCCTTTGCAGGTGTTTTGAGTTAATTAGCTGATTAGAGTGTGGCACCAGGTGTCTTCGATATTGAACCTTTTCACAATATTCAAATTTTCTGAGATACTGAATTTGGGATTTTCTTTAGTTGTCAGTTACAAACATCAAAATTAAAAGAAATAAACATTTAAAATATATCAGTCTGTGTGTAATGAATGAATATAATATACAAGTTTCACTTTTTGAATGGAATTAGTGAATTAAATAAACTTGTTGATGATATTCTAATTATATGACCAGCACCTGTACAGTATATATATAAATATATATATATATATATATATATATATATATATATATATGATAAAATAATAACCCTGATTTGTGTATACAGTAGTTCAGGTTTCAGTTCATTTCTCTTCCTGCAAAGTACATATGTTCATAATTTTTTTTATACATTGCTTTGGAACAAATTCATTTTTATATAAACTATACAAATACATTTCCATTGAATTAAAACAGTGTTTCTTTAATATTTGAATAATTTGTTTTGGCAATTTTATTTGCAGTGTGTTTCTATATCTGGTTGTGTTGTGAGAAATTACAGTGTGTGTGTGTTGTCTAATTTATGACATTGTTTTCTTAATTTGCAGGTGTTTTTTTTCTATTTGCAGTGCATTGAGCTCTCTCGGCCACCGTAGTACAGTGACAAACAAACAATACATACATACAATTTTGGAAACAACATGTTGTCTTCACAGGTATTATTTTACATATCATTAATTAGTTTTTTAAATTTGGTGCTTTGTTAGATTTTTTTTTTACTTCACACTCTAAAAACAGGTTGTGTTGAACAGACCAAAGAGAAAAGCACTTACAGGCTACAAAACAGAGAATTGATTTATTATTTGTGTGAAAACAGCATGAGGCTGGATGTGTTTGTGTTGCACAACTGCTCCCATTTAGCGTCTTCAGATCTCTGTGTGACTCATGTCTGCTGGAACCTGCTGTACGATGAAAATGTGAGACAGTGTTTCCAGTGGCTTGTTCAATAAACCTCTTGATGTTTTTCTAAAATATTTTCTCCCATATTGATGGTTACTAGTGGCCAATATTTGCATGTTACATTGTATGTCTGTAGCAAGATCATGAGTTACAAATAAATGTTTCTGTAAAACAAATTTGACATGCTTTTTTTTATTGTGTTAAATCTAGGTGTAAGATTTATGCGTAAAAAATAAAATTTTGGTAAGAAAATACACTTCTTTGAAAATATGTCTAATTATCTATTAGCTATTATTTTTCATCAGTTTATCTAACAGTATTTTCATATTTTTACTGGAAAACAAAACTTTATTAAAGATTACTACTGATTAATTGTGGAAGACTTTATTCAGACAGGCTTTGAACTCTTCAAATTTAATCTAGCTCTTTTCACTAATTAGAGAAAAGCAGTATTTTTTATATTAAACTTGAATTTTGTTACTGAATGTGTTTGAAATATGAATTTGCCAGTGTGTTTTGCAGTTCTATGAATGTGTTTAAAATGTATACTGTCTTAACACAAGCTGTTGCACTGAAATGTTGTTGACCGTTTTAGTCAGAATGCAGTTGTTGATGCTTTTAACTCTGCAATAACTACATTTGCTGACCAAGACTCAATTATTGAAGCTGTCTGCTCTGATCCTATATCATGTTACATGTACACATGCTGTTTAAACAGGTGTTTCCAAATCACATTCACTTGTGGTTTTTACAAAAACAAAGGGTCTGGCATATGTAGAAGGAAAAAATCAATGTCAGTTCGTTGTGAGAGCATATTCTGATAATAATACTCTACTACTGGACAGTACTGTAAAAAGTAAGCTTTTTTTTTTACTTTCACTGATTTAGCTAATGTGGTCAGATTGATTCGATGTAAACCATGCATTGTTAGATCTTAGAAAGAAAAAAATATATACAGAATTTCTAATTAATTTAGATCCAGGTGGTATCATTTATCCAGATGCGTGTTGTATTTGAAGGGATAGCTAACCAAAAAAAGAATAGAAACACCCCAGTGCATTTCCGGGCTAAAAACAGATGCTGGTTACTGATCAAATGTATAATTTTTTATTTAAATAATTTATAAAATAAAATAATATAAATAATACAAAATGTATAATGTAAACACTGATGAATGGTTTTATCCAAAATCCTAAAAACAAAAGCTCCTGTACACTTTGAGTTAAAGTGTGGTAGGGAAGATGGACCTCAAAATGACTTTCGTTCAAAGTAAAGTCATTACAATCACTCTCTATTCTGACAGATAGTAGGAGCAGAAACCGGCTTCTTTTCTGACTTGTCTTACATGGACAGTCAAACACTTTGCAACTGCAGTTCAATCAGTGTGAGATCAATTTGAGAGCATCCGTGCACATGCGTGGCACCATTTGTATGAATATTTGGTATACGTGTCCTCTGAGTATCCACATGTTACATATCAACTCCATCTAAGAATATTATATTAAGTATAAGCATTGGGATTCTCAGAAAAACCCCATGACACCAATGAGCCGCACGTGTTCTGTATAAAGGTTCCACTGCTTGACACTGCATCCAATCAATCTAGTCAAGATTTTGAGGATCAATCACTTTATGTCTCTACTACCTGCTATCCTTAATTTAAATGAGATTATATGCACTCAAACATAAGAGATTTGCTCCTGTAATAGAGACAATTCTCTTCAATATACTTCTCTACTTGGTAATAAAATGACAGCTACTAATAATAATTGTGATGATGCACAAGGTTGAGGGAAACAAGAAAAATCAATGCACAAATTATCAGATGAAACTATATTTTGTGACTGCATACACTTAAGGATGTGACAGAGTTCACATACAGTGCTTGTTATGTTTCCCCTTTAAGAATGTTTTAGTTGCCTGTGATTGGGAGTTTTCCCCTTTAAGGGTTTTATGTTTGGCTAGTTCATTAAAGCAACAGACAGTTCATGGCTTTTCATATATAAATATATATATATATATATATATATATATATATATATATATATATATATATATACAGTACAGTACAGACCAAAAGTTTGGACACACCTTCTCATTCAAAGAGTTTTCTTTATTTTCATGACTATGAAAATTGTAGATTCACACTGAAGGCATCAAAACTATGAATTAACACATGTGGAATTATATATGGAATTATATACATAACAAAAAAGTGTGAAACAACTGAAAATATGTCATATTCTAGGTTCTTCAAAGTAGCCACCTTTTGCTTTGATTACTGCTTTGCACACTCTTGGCATTCTCTTGATGAGCTTCAAGAGGTAGTCACCTAAAATGGTCTTCAATATTTCTGTCAATTACACCTCTGCCATATTTTTTTTTCTTGTTTTATGGTTACCCTATGATGGTGAAAAATCACAGAAAAATGACAGTTTTGATTTTGAAAATGATTTTTAATTAACATACTTAAACAAACTGCTTTAAACAATTCAGTGCGTGAGGGAACTGTCCGAATTAATCAAACAAAATCTCGAACATTTTCAGTCCCCCCTAATAATTAGAAATGGCCAAGCTGGCCAAAAAAAAAAAAAAAAACTTGTGAAAGAATTGACAAAGTTAGTGACCCCTTTTATTTTATTAAACATCAAACTTACATACATACATAAATGTATGTTTCATCTTCAAAAAAGTTGTCTTTTACAAAAAATCCTGCCTATTTGTCAACTACCAATACAGTATATATCATTTCTATTATTTCAGTTCTTCTTCTTCTTTTAAAATTAACTTAGTTACCACAAAAGCAGATGTCTGTGTCCACTGCTAAATCATACATTCCCACTTCAGCACCATGTTTTCCCCCTCTTGTGCCTTATATTGTATGTTACATGTACGTGAGAAGAAGCCGATCAAGGCATTTTGATCTTAATTCCTGATGCTCTCGGGGGAATAAGCTCATCATCTATTCCCTCTTGAACACGTGTGTAGAGCACGAGCACTCAACATAGATACTGATGTCCCCACTCCATATTCTCCACTCAACCCAATGGACATAAAACAAATGCAACCAGAGTAACCTTTTCCATTTAATGCCACACTGTGCACTGCTTGAGCATCTGGCTGAAAGTAGGGCACAAAAGCATCTCTTAGAACACAGTGGGGATGAAGAACATTGCACTCTAAATTCGTAGGCATTTTATATTCCATCCATCTAACTGCCCATGCATATATTCAAATCCAAATCATCAAAGACTGCAGGTTGAACATATCTTTCACAGGACTAAATAGACAACTGAATGCACTGACCATGCATTCACGTGCACGTTCCCCATCCTGGTCATATTTCTGCCATTAGACAGAACCTCTGAAAGGTTTGAGTCATCTCACACTTTGAGGCTGCCTAGTATCTTCCACGTGAGCCTTTTTTATAATCATACTATTTGTTCCTTGTTGGATCTGAGAGCTAAACAAAAAATAAGAGTTTGTTTCTTTTCATTTTCTATTTTTTATTACAGGGTTTTAAGATCTGATAGATGAAAGGAGTGATGCCTCATTTAAACAAATCAAGGAAAAGTACACATTATTAATGGGTTTCTCCAGTGAAAACCTGAACAATATGGGATTCCATGTTTTTACTTCATTAGCTGCAAAATGGTATTTTTTTTTACCTTTTGTACCTGTACTTTTTTGTTATACAGAAGTTGTATCTCTGCCCAGATCACAGTCAAGGACAACTCTACCAGAAAAGGTGTCTGAGATTCAGCAGGTGCGTAAAAGTCTGCTTCAAGCACAATATAGTAATAGTAAAGCGACAGACTCTGACATTGCTGCCTTTTTAAGTAATATCACATTACCGTTATGTTCTGAGGAGGACCGTTTTAACCTAAATGCTCCTTTTTCAGTAGAGGAGGTTTGGGCAGCAATTCAATCCATGCCAAATGGGAAGTGCCCCGGTCCAGATGGTTTCCCACTGGAATTTTTCAAAAAATTCTGGCCCAATATCCATCCGATTTTTATGCCTGCGATCAATGATATCTGGAAAGGTGAAATCCCCCCATCTTGGAGACAGGCTTCAATTAGTTTACTCCTAAAAAAAGATAAAAATCCTCTAGATTGTTCATCTTATAGGCCTATTAGTCTCCTTAATGTAGACTATAAGATAATGGCAAAAGTTCTGGCCTGCAGACTGGAATCAATTCTTCCTAAGGTTATAAATCCTGATCAAGCAGGCTTTGTGAAATCCAGGCATGGTTCGGATAATGTACGTCGTGCTCTTAATGCTATACATTATTTTAATACTCAGAAAAAGATATCAATGATATTATCTTTGGACGCCGAAAAGGCTTTTGACCGCGTGGAGTGGCCTTTTTTGTTTTTAGTTTTGGAAAAATTTGGATTAAGCTCTAATTTTATTAATGTTATTAAGCATCTTTACTCAGACTCTACTGCCTCCGTCAACACAAATGGTTTGATGTCCGAAGGTTTTTCAGTACGTAGAGGTTGCAGACAGGGATGCCCCTTATCGCCCTTATTGTTCACACTATTTATTGAACCTTTGGCAGAGTCTATCAGGACTAATCCTGAGATATCTGGAATTATAATTAACGGGAAAAAACACGTCAGCTCTCTGTATGCAGATGACGTCCTTTTATATTTAGAAAATTTACAGACATCTACTCCTGCAGTTCTGACTTCCTTGGCTTTGTTCAGTACTGTGTCGGGATACAAAGTTAATATCGAAAAGTCTGTTTCTATGTCTTTTAATTACTTTAATAACCCTACAATACAATTTCCTTTTGAGATTTCTAAAAAAGGTTTTAAGTATCTTGGCATTCTCCTCACCCCTGATTTGAATAATTTATTTGAAGCAAATTACTCCCCTTTAGTTCAAAAAGTTAAAAAAGATTTAGAAAAGTGGACCCCTCTGCCAATTTCTCTTCTTGGGAGAGTTAACGTCATAAAAATGAACATACTTCCTCGACTTAACTATCTTTTTCAAAATCTCCCATGCTGTTTAGCTACATCGTTTTTTAAAACTTTGAATTCTTACATATCTCGTTATATCTGGAATAATAAGCAGCAGAGAGTTGGTCTTTCTAAACTTTGTAAACCAAAGGACCTTGGGGGTCTCTCCTTACCCAATTTTCAGCTTTATTATTGGGCTGCTCAACTCAAAATGATAACAAGCTGGGTTATGAATAAGCAGGATGCTATGTGGATTGATTTTGAATCTTTATTTTGCCATCCAAGAAGATTAGATTCCCTGTGGTTTATTAATAATATAACTCAGACAAACTCTCTTAATGATAATGTGATTGTCTATAATACATTACTGGTTTGGAATGATGTGAAAAAACATTTGAATATCCCCCAAACTATATCCATACACTCCCCTCTGGCTTTGAACCCAGACATTCCCATTCAGATTAGGAGCATTGGATTGCTGGATTGGAGTTTTAAAGGCTTGTCTGACTTTTCAGGAATGTTTACCTCTGAAACTTTGAGATCATTTGAACAAATTAGAGAAGAGTTCGATATTCCCTCCGAAGACTTTTTCAAATATCTTCAAATTCGGCATTTTATAGAGTCTCTTTTAAAACAAAATAGATTCCGATTTAAATTATCGGAATTGGAAGAAACCATACTATCAGTTAAATCGTTCAAAGGACTTATTTCAAAATTTTATGCCTTATTAACTCATTCTGATTCTTCAGTGTATGATTCTTTGAAACCACTATGGGAACGGGACCTAGGAGTTCTGTTTAATTCTGAAAATTGGACCAAGATCTGCGATGGTATCTTTCCAAAATGTACCTCAATTTCCATACATGAACAAAATTTCAAATTTTTCCACAGAATTTATTTTACACCTGTTCGACTGCATAAAATGTTCCCAGGTTGTTCCGACCTCTGTTTTAAATGCAAAGCTTGTAAGGGCACATTCTTTCATGTATTTTGGTCTTGTGTTCACATCCAACCATTTTGGAGAGGGGTCCACTCTGCAATCCAGGAGATAACAGGGAAACGGTTTATGTTATCCCCCTCACTTTTTTTGTTGAATGACATTCCTAAAGACCTTTTTGACTCGGACCTCAAATCTCTGTTTACTACCCTCATATTTCTGGCTAAGAAATGTATATTACTAAAATGGTCTACATCTCAGATCCCTACAATTTCCATGTGGATTTCTCAGCTGTCAACCTTTCTTCCTTTGTAGAAATTAACTTATGACCTCAACCACAAACAGGACAAATTCAGGAAACTTTGGGAACCTCTCCAATCCTTCCTACACAAAATTTGAAATTTTATTTTTTAGAGATTTTTGGCTTCTTCTGTTTTGATTTATTATGTTTTTTGTTAACAGATACACTTGTACATTTTATTTAACTTGCAGCACTTGGGGTTTGTTTGTTTGTCTGTTTGTTTGATTGTTTCTGTCTCGGTTGTTTGTATTATTTGAAAATCTCTAATAAAAAAAAAAAAAATATATATATATATATATACAACCCGAATTCCGGAAAAGTTGGGACGTTTTTTAAATTTTAATAAAATTAAAACTAAAAGACTTTCAAATCACATGAGCCAATATTTTATTCACAATAGAACATAGATAACATAGCAAATGTTTAAACTGAGAAAGTTTACAATTTTATGCACAAAATGAGCTCATTTCAATTTTGATTTCTGCTACAGGTCTCAAAATAGTTGGGACGGGGCATGTTTACCATGGTGTAGCATCTCCTTTTCTTTTCAAAACAGTTTGAAGACGTCTGGGCATTGAGGCTATGAGTTGCTGGAGTTTTGCTGTTGGAATTTGGTCCCATTCTTGCCTTATATATTTCCAGCTGCTGAAGAGTTTGTGGTCGTCTTTGACATATTTTTCGTTTAATGATGCGCCAAATGTTCTCTATAGGTGAAAGATCTGGACTGCAGGCAGGCCAGGTTAGCACCCGGACTCTTCTACGACGAAGCCATGCTGTTGTTATAGCTGCAGTATGTGGTTTTGCATTGTCCTGCTGAAATAAACAAGGCCTTCCCTGAAATAGACGTTGTTTGGAGGGAAGCATATGTTGCTCTAAAACCTTTATATACCTTTCAGCATTCACAGAGCCTTCCAAAACATGCAAGCTGCCCATACTGTATGCACTTATGCACCCCCATACCATCAGAGATGCTGGCTTTTGAACTGAACGCTGATAACATGCTGGAAGGTCTCGCTCCTCTTTAGCCCGGAGGACACGGCGTCCGTGATTTCCAACAAGAATGTCAAATTTGGACTCGTCTGACCATAAAACACTATTCCACTTTGAAATAGTCCATTTTAAATGAGCCTTGGCCCACAGGACACGACGGCGCTTCTGGACCATGTTCACATATGGCTTCCTTTTTGCATGATAGAGCTTTAGTTGGCATCTGCTGATGGCACGACGGATTGTGTTTACCGACAGTGGTTTCTGAAAGTATTCCTGGGCCCATTTAGTAATGTCATTGACACAATCATGCTGATGAGTGATGCAGTGTCGTCTGAGAGCCCGAAGACCACGGTCATCCAATAAAGGTCTCCGGCCTTGTCCCTTACGCACAGAGATTTCTCCAGTTTCTCTGAATCTTTTGATGATGTTATGCACTGTAGATGATGAGATTTGCAAAGCCTTTGCAATTTGACGTTGAGGAACATTGTTTTTAAAGTTTTCCACAATTTTTTTACGCAGTCTTTCACAGATTGGAGAGCCTCTGCCCATCTTTACTTCTGAGAGACTCTGCTTCTCTAAGACAAAGCTTTTATAGCTAATCATGTTACAGACCTGATATCAATTAACTTAATTAATCACTAGATGTTCTCCCAGCTGAATCTTTTCAAAACTGCTTGCTTTTTTAGCCATTTGTTGCCCCCGTGCCAACTTTTTTGAGACCTGTAGCAGGCATTAAATTTTAAATGAGCTAATTAAGTGGATAAAAGTGTAAAATTTCTCAGTTTAAACATTTGCTACGTGTTCTATGTTCTATTGTGAATAAAATATTGGCTCATGTGATTTGAAATTCCTTTAGTTTTCATTTTATTAAAATTTAAAAAACGTCCCAACTTTTCCGGAATTCGGGTTGTATATATATATATATAGTAATAGTAGGTGACTTCAGCATCTTGGTTGAAGATTCTCTTGTGATGGCAGATTCTCAGATTGGTCCAGTAGTTTAGCATCATTTACACACTCTTCACCTGTGCGGAATGCAGCTCAAATAGACTGTTAACCTCTTTATTCACTTAATTTGACTTATAAAGTCCATGGAGTATTTTCAATTCAGTCATTTAAAATAAATTTTATGACATTTGTGTACAATAAATGGGAACAGAACATAAAATAATATGACTTCAGACCACCAAACAAAACATAATGGTCAATACGTATGAATGTAGTTTGTCAAAATGGAGGAAGAAAAGGTTTTGGCACTGTTGGTTTCCAGCACGCTTTGTGGCTGGAGACAAATCGGAGTGAATTTGATTTGATTACTTAGTAGGACTAAGGACCAAATGGCTTGCCGGCCATGTTGGTCACTGCTGTTTTTGCAATGTGATCTCATTTACTGCATAAGCAAGCATCACCCCCCTTTAATTTCAAGTAATTTGTGAATTGGGGAATTGTAAGTAAATCTATGATAATGTTGGTTACTTTGGATGTTATCTGCACCAACATGACCATGATGATTCATTACAATTTTAAATGACACTTGAAAGCTAATAATATGTGAACAGGGATTAAACATGCCACTGATATACTAGCAGGACCTGGAAAGCAATGGCTAATGATTTTGTCAGCAGGGTTTCCATAACAACAAGAAAAAGGACATCAGAGAGAGTCAATATTTTCACACGTTCTTAATGGGTTTCTCCAGTAAAAAAAAAAACTGAACAATGTGAGATGCCATGTTTTTACTTCATTAGCTGCAAAATGGTGGTCCAGGGCAACCATTCCTGAGGATTTTGTATCTTTTGTACCTGTACTTTTTTGTTGTACATAGGTTTATCAGTGTCCAGAACACAGTCAAGGACAACTCTACCAGGCAAGGTTTCCATGATTAAATGACACTTGAAAGCCAATATTATGTGAACAAGGATTAAACATGCCACTGATAGAATATGAAGCATGGAAAGCAATGGCTAATCATTTTGTCAAGAAAAAGGACATCAGAGACAGTTCTGATGGAAGTTTTTGTAGATAGAAGGTATTATTAGATGTTAATGAGAGGCCCATAGTGCACATTTGGCATGGTGAGGGGTCATGCTAATCAGCTGTCATGGCAAGACCTCACCTGACAGTCTCACTTGATTGCCATGTCTGGATTTGTTCTTGGTGAACTTGAGGGAAGTTCGTTGTTATCTACCTACAAACAAACACAGAGGGCCTACTCAAAACTAGAAGAGTTTTTGTATCTGTTGATCTTGCTAGCCTATCTACAGTATATACAGGTAAGTAAATTTCGTCTAACAGCTATGCAATAAAAATAAAATATTTAAAAAACAAATTTTGAAGTGTTGCCAAGTCTGAGGCTTTCCTGTGGAATTGGGCTACTTTATCACTGTTGCCACGGCTTGTTTTTCATGTCTGTAGGTTGAAGCGACCCCAATAACGTGTATTTTAGCCCCAGGAATACAATTTTTACAAGGGGACCCCCTCGAAACGCGGTTAGTTAGGGCTAATTTTGAGTAGCAAATTGTGTGGGTTTATCATGAAAACCTTTTCCATCAAACAGGTGACATTATTATTGCTAACACGGACTCATGGAAAAATACATTGGCATCATCTGTATTAAAGAGAAAATAATCACTTCATCCTATGTTTAAGTGAATAAAATAGCCTTGACAGCCTTACTTACTGGAGTTCCACAACTATTGACTTTGTTCTCTCTCACTGGACTCGTGTGTGTAGGTGATGTAAAAAAGGAAACAGGCATTTGGACCAAAGCACTGTGAGGCAAAGGACGGGGAGAAACTTAACTTAAACTTAACTAAACTTAACATGCATTTTTGCCCTGTTTGTGTTGTTTTACTACTTACAGAATTACATAAAAGAATAAAACATTGTTATTTACAATAGACAGTTTGGTTTTTAGTCATAATTTAAGGGGGGGGGGATAGATTTATGCCTATGAGTATATACAATTTTTATACACTCTTAAAAAAAGATGTGTTGAAAATAATGCAACCTGTGTTGTTTCTTAATACACCTCTGTGTCTAGTTAAGGACAACACATTTTGTGTTACTTTAAACTCAACCATGTGTTATTCCTGCTAATACAGTGTTGAATTTTTTTACACACTAATGTGTTATAGTTACACAATTTGTGCTATTTTTGAACAGACCGCATGCAATAAAAACACAGCAAACTCACATATAATTTATGCATAATTGATTAAACCTTCTAAAAAGTCAAAATCAAAAAGTAAAAAAAAGTAAATGGTCCAAACATGGGATGCTGATTGCAATCAAGCAGGGAAATAATGTGTTATAAGCACAGAAACTTGACTGACATCAGCTGCTGCTGAACGTGGGAATGAGAATATTACATAAGACTGACTGTGCTGTTCTAGTCAGTTTGGAGCAGAACGCTGTCTCCAGTGATTCAATATTGCTGACAGCTTTGTAATTGAACACGCCTCGTGTAATTGAACACATGCTGAGGCTGCGCTGCTTATACAGAGCGCTCTTACTACAAAAGTTCATGTTTCACTCTGCTTGGGTGGCTTGCCTTCTTCAATGAAGTCAGCCCCTGCCCCTCCCCTTGTCCGCTATGAGCGGATTTGAGAGAATGTCCGCAGCATGAGTGTTTACACACAAAGATCATCAAAACTCCTCTTCTAACGAGCCATTTGATCTTCTTAGACAGATTACAAGAGAATGTTGGCACTAATGAATTTTATCACTGACAGCTTCAATTGGACCCGTCTGGGCCATGCCTATGCTGAGGCCACGAGCCACGGGGTCTGACTGCTCTCCCTATGAGAGCATTAAGTCTAGCAAAGCATTTTTCCTCTTCTGAATTTGCTGCATTGTTGACACCGCAGTTAAGAGCAAAAAGCACACGTCCTGCACTCAGAGGTGATGAATCTGCTGGCGATAGGAGCCATAGAAACAGTTACCCCAGCATAAGAACGTGTCAGGCTTCCACAGCCGCTACTTCCTATTGGCCACACCTACTACTCCTACTACTATCTCAGACACCTGAAATACGCCCTCATGAAAAGGTTGTTCAGGATGAATACGCTGAAACAGATCATTGTGGAAATTTGCTCAGGTAACTGGTTCTTTTCTCTGGACCTGAAGGTTGCATATTTTCACATCCAGATTGCCCCCTGTCACAGGTGATTCTTGAGATTCGCTTTCGAGGGAGTGGGTTACCAATACACAGTCCTTCTCTTTGAGCTGTCCCTGGCTCCCGCACTTTTACAAAGTACCGGGCAAATTCAATCAAGGAGCAATGTCCCCTCAGAGGAGTGGACGCTCCATCCGCAGACGGTTCAGAGGATCTGGGAGATCTTCAGCAAGGCCGAGGTAGACCTCTTCACCTCAGAAGACAACTCTCACTGCCCAATTTATAACTCAAACACCAAGGAAACGTTGGCCCACAACTGGCCCAAGACTTTCCACCTTCAGCAGACTGAAGAAAGTGCAGTGTGTTCAAGAAA
Source organism: Carassius carassius (assembly GCF_963082965.1). Lineage (NCBI taxonomy): Eukaryota > Metazoa > Chordata > Actinopteri > Cypriniformes > Cyprinidae > Carassius > Carassius carassius. The sequence continues at coordinate 8,060,880 of NC_081764.1, forward strand.
TTGACCTTACACCACAACATCTGGTCTAGTCGACTGATCAACGAAGGGCATTTAGACATAGTCATGTTTGCTTAACTGGTACAGTGGAGAGAGATTTTTTATTTTTTTTGTATTCCTGCTGAAGTTAAGTTCTTGTTCTACAGATTATCCATGTGATTCACCTGAATTGTTGATAAGTGAAGTTCCTATGACAGCAGTGAGATCACAAGAACAGAGGGAAGACATTAGAAGTTAGTAACTTATCCCTGTTGGCTTGTTATGTTGGGTGCCTTCATGCCAAAATTCTAAAAGATGCCTCTATGCCTTTATGTGGTCTATTTTCTCTGCTTGGTGTCTAAACCACGGCAAAGACCTTCCTACTTCCGAGTTGTTGTCATTCCTGCAAGAGTTGCTGGATAAGAGATGCTACCCATCCACTCTCAAAGTCTATGTGGCAGCTATAGTGGCCTCTCGTGCCCCTATTGCAGGCCAATCGCTGGGCAGAAACAGCATGGTTATCCTCTTCTTAGGGGGCGCCAGGAGGCTGAATCTGTATAGTCTGCTAACCATCACGCACACGTTATTACACTCTCTGCACTTCCTCCCTCTGAATAGGACAGAGAGTTATCTCTGCTCTGCCCCATCAGAGCTCTGAGAATTTACATTGAGTGTTGAGCCTCTTATAGACAGTTGGAACAACTCTTTGTCAACTTTGGTAACCACACCAAAGGGCATCCGGTCATGGAGCCAAGAATCTCTGGATGGATAGTAGATGCCATCATGCTAGCATACTCTTCCTTGGGCCTTCAATGTCCCATTGGAGTACGGGCCCATTCTACCAGAGGCATCGCCTCGTATTGGGCATGGTCCAGCGTTGTGTCCATTGCGGATATTTGTTTGGCAGCTGGCTGGGCCTTGCTGTCCACATTCTTAAAGTTTTACAACCTGGAAGTCCCAGCCTTGCAGGCCAGGATCTTCTCCGCTTGAAGAGACACATGCTGTGTTACACAAACATATATTACAAAGAGCCCTTGACCATATCGCTCAAACTCTCTGGCATTAGTTCACCTGTCACCTGTTTGCTTATGGAAGTTATGATTCTTATAGTCGTTCCTCTATCATTGCATGGCATGATTGTACTGTGTCCCCAAAACATCTTAGCAGACGCAGTACAAGTGTAGTATAGACAGGGAACGTACTCGGTTACTAATGTAACCTCAGTTTCCTGACATACGAGTACTGTGTTGCTAGTCGTGCTGTCGTCACTTCAGTCGAAGTAACCTGAGAATCCTGTGGCGAATGCCTGCTTATATAACTTTTTTTATATATATACTGCACGAACCAATGGCCATGATTGAAAAAAAGGCTTCAGTTTAGGAGAAAAAAGGCCTTTACCCATAGCGTCTTAGCAGATGCAGTACTCATTCCCGCATCTCAGGGAACCAAGGTTACGTTAGTAACCAAGTACGTTTCATTTCACTGAAGAGATTTGTTAGTCATCCGCGGTGATGCATGTTGCATTAGCGCTGTCATATCGGACATGTCATATATCCTTTAAAATGCTCTCACGTGTTTAGTAGCCCATTTCAATATTTTGTGAGGAGTAAAATTTACATATGTGGTCTCAACAACCAGATGCATTTACACGTGTGAAGACAGTTTTGTCTGGAATGTGTACCACCTCCTGAAGTGATTTGAGTGGTCGGATTTAAATCTCGAAAGTGGTTCAGAGAGCATTTACACTTGGACTTTTAACGCATGAAGTGACCAGGTGTACTGACAACATATGTAATACTCGTAGTCAGTTATGCAAATGATTATGTTTTGACATCAATAAAGGGAAATAACCGGATTTATTTATTAATAAAGTCATGCAAACGCGGTTTACTTGCCTTGTTAGGTTACTGATAAGCATGCAAATGGGGAAAACTGCTTATTTTAATAACTTGATATTTTCAATTAAATTTAATTTGTTTATTTGTGTGGCACTTTTCATGATACAGATTGTTGCAAAGCAACTTTACAGAAAATTATATTTCTACAATATATTTAGTAGAAGCTTATCAGTAGTGACTGTCAGTTAATGTACATATGGCAGAAATGTGCTGAAAAATCAATTGAAGATGTAATCAAACAGACGTTAACACTAACAGCAATTATTATATGTAGCAATCTATCTTATAGCAAAACTTGGTAGTTCTGTATGTTGTTTCAGGGTTGGCATCATCTGAGGTTCTCTACAGGGGTAGGTAGACCAGGATGGCGGCGCGAACACATCGCAAGCCTCAGCGTCTCTCCAGTTTTTGCAATTTTGCAGTATTATTCCTGCTCATCTTGGGTCTGTTCGTACTGAACAGCTTTGCTTTAACATCATACACCGACAGGAGCTTTTGGATATCGGTGAGGACTTTTCCAACAGTTTTATCACCAATCTTCGACTCATCCCTGATATCGCTAGAACACCCGAGGCTATGCACTCTACCCGGCCGGGTGGAAGTGCTCGCAGGCGGCATCGAGATCGTAAACAAAGGCAGGGGAAGCGCGGAGGTCTAAGAGTCAAGCTAAAGCTAACACCGCTCCGGCTCTCTTTATCCAGCATTTTCCTCGCTAATGTGTGGTCACTGGTGAACAAAGTTACGACTCCACATCACCCACAGTAAGAGACTTTTGGACTGCAATGTCATGGTTTTCACAGAAACATGGCTACACAGCGACGTACCCAATAATGCTATTGAGCTAGCCGGACGCTACATGCTCCAGGCAGATAGAACGGCAGATGACTCCGGCAAGACAAGAGGTGGTGGATTGTGCATTTATGTCAACAAAGCTTGGTGTACGAACACTGTCATTGTTGGGAGACACTGCTCAGCTAACCTAGAGTTTCTCATGGTTAAATGTAGACCTTTTTATCTGCCACGGGAGTTCACTTCCACCATAATAACCATAATAACATAATAATAATGCCAAGCTTGCTTTGAACGAACTTCATGCAGCCATTAGTAAACAACAGACTGCTCACCCGGAGGCTGCTTTTATTGTCGCGGGTGATTTTAATCACTGCAAATTAAAGACAGTGCTCCCCAAATTTCACCAGCATGTTTTTTGCCACACCAGAGGAGACAAAACTTTGGAATATGTTTACACAAACATTAAAGGAGCTTACATCGCGACCCCCCTCCCCCACCTCGGACAGTCTGATCCCCTTTCTTTGTTTCTCACCCCTCATCAACCGTGTGAAGCCATCAGTGAGGACCATCAAAGTGTGGCCAATTGGAGCAGACTCTTTACTTCAAGACAGGTTTCAACACACTGACTGGAGTATGTTTGCTTCTCAGGCTGCCTGTGGCTCTGACATGGACATTGATATCTACACTTCCTCTGTACTGGATCACATCAACACCACCATTGACAGTGTTACAACAGAGAAACAGATAACAACATATCCTAATCAGAAGCCATGGATAAACAAGGAGGTGCGACTTCTGCTGAAAGCCCGCAACACTGCCTTCAGGTCAGATGACGCTCAGGCCTACAGTAAATCCAGGGCTAACCTGAAAAGGGGCATCAAAAAGGCCAAGTACTGCTACAAGCTGAAGGTAGAGGAACACTTTTCCAACTCTGACCCCCGACGCATGTGGCAGGGCATCCAGATCATCAGTGACTACAAGTCAAGCAACTACACTCCAATGGTCACAGACGTCTCCTTCCTTAACAAGCTAAATGACTTCTATGCTCGCTTCAACAGTGACAGCAAGGAGACGGCCAACAAAATCACACACTCAGCAGACCACCAAACCCTCAAACTCACCTCCACAGATGTCCATACTGTGGAGGTGTGGACAAGGCTGCTGGCCCAGATGGCATTCCTGGACATGTGCTTAGGGCATGTGCAGAGCAGCTTGCAGGGGTCTTCACAGACATTTTCAACCTGTCCCTCACCCAAGCAACTGTGCCAACATGTTTTACGTCCACATCCATTCTGCTAGTACCTAAACACTCCTCCCCAATGTGCCTGAATGACTATCGCCCCTTAGCACTCACCCATCATTATGAATTGCTTTGAGCGACTGGTCCTTGCACACCTCAAAGACTGCCTCCCACCCACACTGGACCCACACCAGTTTGCCTACCGTAGGAATAGGAGCACAGAGGATGCAGTATGCACAGTGCTGCACTCTGCACTCACACACCTGGACCATAACAACACGTATGTTAGGATGTTGTTTGTTGACTTCCGTTCAGCATTTAACACCGTCATTCCCTCCAAGCTAACCCCAAAACTTGGAGACCTGGACATTAACACCTCCCTCTGCAACTGGATTATGGACTTTCTGACCAACAGGCCTCAGTATGTTCGGTCAGGCCACACCCACTCCATCACCCTCACACTTAACACTGGCGTACCACAGGGCTGTGTGCTGAGCCCATTCCTTTACTCCCTTTACACCCACGACTGCAAGCCTGTGCATGGATCCAACTCCATCATTAAGTTTGCAGACGACACCACGGTGATTGGCCTCATCACAGACAACGATGAGACTGCCTACAGGGAGGAGGTACAGCACCTGGCCACATGGTGTGCTGACAATAACCTGCTCCTTAACACCAATAAGACTAAGGAGCTCTTTGTGGACTTAAGGAAGAAGAAAGGAAGCACGCATGACCCCATCCAGATTGATGGGATGGTTGTTGAACGTGTCTCCAGCTTCAAGTTCCTGGGAACCACCATCTCGGAGTAACTGTCCTGGGCCACAAACACCTCCAGCCTGGTCAAGAAGGCTCACCAGCGCCTTTTCTTCCTCAGGACACTGAAGAAGAACCAGCTGTCTTCATCCATCCTGGTGAACTTTTAGCGGTGTGCGATCGAGAGCATCCTGACCAGTATGTATCACAGTCTGGTATGGGAACTGCTCAGTGGCTGATCGCAAGGCACTGCAGAGGGTGGTGAAAACTGCCCAACGCATCACAGGGACACCACTTCCTGCTCTTGAGGACATCCAGAGGAAACACTGTCTACGACGAGCTCGCAGCATTCTCAAGGACTCCTCTCACCCTGACCATGGACTGTTTAACCTTCTGCCCTCCGGGAGACGCTTCAGGAGCCTCCGGACAAGGACCACAAGACTCAGGAACAGCTTTTTCCCTAAAGCTGTCTCCTTGCTGAACTCGGCCCTCTGACACCCCTCAACACCACACACACAGACTCCTCCCCCTCTTCAACACTACATCTGACTGATTTATTTATTTATTTACAACAAGCAAAAAAAACAATTAATTAATTAATTATGTTCATATGTTCATAGTTCTGCCTATAGTGTACATACACTTTTACATAATCCACCTGTATAGTATGTTCATAGCACACCTATCTGTATATCATGCTAATAGTATTTAAAATCTGTAAATTATGTTCATAATACTTATCTGTATAGTTATTGTACATATTGTAGACCTTGTATATTCTGTACTTACTGCTTATTGCACTTTTGGTTAGATGCTAACTGCATTTCGTTGCCTTGTACCTTACATGTGCAGTGACAATAAAGTTGAATCTAATCTAATCTAATAATTTATTCTCAGGTGTTCTGGATCCAGACTGAAACGTGTGGCAAAAACAGAGAAACAAATAGAGACATAATTAGCATAGCTGTTAGAACGATATGATGGTGAGTAAATTAGGATTATTTTGTAAAAAAAAAAAAAAATTATTGCTGTTGACGACCATCTATTACATACACGTACAGTGTGGCAGGTAATGAGTATGAAATCTTCTGGTTCTTTTTCATATTGCTGTGGCCGTGGCCTGCTTACACACACACACACACACACACACACACACACACACACACACACACACACACACACACACACACACACACACACACACACACACAGACGTACGTGTTTATACTCCATTGTGAGGACCAAATGCCCTCACAGGGATAGTAAAACTGACATTTTTGATGTTCTGGGGGCGGGCCAGCGGTGCTCACGAGGTACATGTATTTAAAATAATAGGCTAAATGACGTTTATTGAAAATGTAAAAATGAAAAAAAAAAAAAAGGTTTATGTGAGGGGTAGGTTTAGTGGATAAAAAATGTATATGTCAGTATAAAAATAAATAGCCAATATGTCTAATCTATAGGCTCTTTGTCCCCACAAATGTAGTTCTGTGTGTATGTGTGTTGTGTGCAGTACTACAATATTTATGTTATTCACAGAAAACGAAGAAGAAGCATTGAGCTCTAGAGGGCATTAAAGAGCCATTATAAGGACTCAACCCTGCTTACTGTGAGGAGTGATACATTTGCAATGAAGTGCAGGAATGAAGATGAGTCGCCTTTTAACTGTGACTTAATGCTCCAGAGAAGACTTTCCACCTTTAGCAGACTGAAGAAAGTGCAGTGTGGTCAAGAAATTGACCTTACACCACAACATCTGGTCCAGTCCACTGATCAGCAAAGGGCATTTAGACATAGTCATGTTTGCTGAACTGGTACAGTGGAGAGAATATAATTCAGATAATTCAGAAAGATTTTGAATTTTTTTTGTATTCCTTCTAAAGTTAAGTTCTTGTTCTACAGATTATCCATGTGATTCATCTGAATTGTTGATAAGTGAAGTTCCTATGACAGCAGTGAGATCTGAGATCACAAGAACAGAGGGAAGACATTAGAAGTTAGTGACTTATCCCTGTTGGCTTGTTATGTTGGGTGCCTTCATGCCAAAATTATGTCCAATGCAGATGCTTACCAAGGACATTGATGAGGTGCAATGACACTGCAGGCATGACTCTGCATTTCTAAAAATGGCTCTCACATTTGTCTTTATAATCTTCAGCATCTGAGATAATAAGGAGGCAGGAATAATTACCCTACCAGCAAGATACAGAACAGCATGCCATTATCGTGAATGGGAGACAAGAGTTAGTCAGGAAAATTTGCTGCATACATTAAGAAAATAAGAAAAGTGTGTGTTATGTGTTTGATACATTAGTTATGGAGGATATTAAGGATATATTTTTATTATGTGACATTCTGATAATCTAAAGCAGGGGTAAAAAACTCAATTCCTGGAGGGCCAGAGCCCTGCAAAATTTTGATCCAACCCTGCTCCACAACACATACCATGTAGTCAGGGGCATATCTACGTGGTGGCCAGTGCCACTCCTTTTGCGCAAGTATTTTGACCACATAAACATCTGATTTTTCTTCATTCAAATAACTGACACTGGCACAAAGGCCATGTACACACTCCAACTGAATTAAGTTGTCAATCCACATCAAAGATGCATGTAAGTGGGCATGGCAACACTGCAAGTGTGTGCTTGGCGAAGCAGCTTTACGAAAGAAACACAGCAGAGCAAGACGTGGGCTCAATGGTTAAAACATGTCATCAAGCACATCAAGGTTTACATAGACAAACAATGGAAAAGTAGCACAATGGAATGGCAAAAAAAAAAAAAAAACTTTAACGAAGTAACAAATTTAAATTGCATAGTTACATCCTCTCTCACAGGACGGGTGAGCAGGGGAAAGCATGGGTTTGTTTAGTTTTAACCAGGGGTGGAAACTGTGGGGATGCCGTTCTAGTTCATAGAAAAAAAATAAAGATTAAGATCAAGTGATGTGCAACCAAGTGTGGTGTCCCATACTTGAAATATTGCTCTGCATTTAACCCATCCAAGTGCACACACACCCAAAGCAGTGGGCAGCCATTTTTTGCTGTGGTATCTGGGGAGCAGTTGGGGGTTTGGTGCTTTGCTCAAGCATTCACTTCCCCCACCTTCCCTGCCCGTGCTGAGAGACAAATCCACAACCTTTAGGTTACAAGTAGTGGTCGACTGATATTGTTTTTTTTTTTTTTGACAGCTGATGCCAATATCTTGAAAAGCAGGGGCCGATAGCCGATTTTTTTTTTTCATATTTATGGATAAACAATGGACTAAAAAATAAATGTGTAAAATAAACATACTTATACTTTAGATGAAAGTATTTTTTCACAAATAAATGAATATTTAATAATAATAATAATTAAAAGGAAGTAATCACTGTAACCAACAGTGCACTTAGTATTCTGGAAAGTCTGTGTGCATCATATTTTTCATTAAAGCCAGGGTAACACTCATTTTACATACAGCACATAGAGAAAATGACATGCACATGGCAGTGGGCAAGTGCATAAAGCCAAGCATAATCTGAAATGACGAGTTTAAAGTTTAAAGCATTAAATTCACACGGACAGACAGTCACTCAAAAAACACGTGATCATGCTGGATAAAAATGCACACTTCACAAGATCTCACAGCTGGATTAGAGTAAGTTTGCAAGGTTTGTGAAAATAAATGTTCATTAGTCGTTCAAAGATTTGTTTAAATTTAAATGTGTATTTGCTTAATGTCGACGGCAAATGAGAAAGTACTATAATGTTTGCCTTTCTATTCATAATAATATAAAAACAATCGTTATAATACTTTTTGTATACATGAATTCCTTTGTTTACCCATTCTATCTGTTTATTATACAGACTTCTATCCAAGCAGAAAAACTTATCGGCGATGCCAATATTTGAAAAATGCCAAATACCTGCTGATATATCATCCTTTATGATATATCGGTCAACCACTAGTTAAAAGTCAGGCTCTCTAACCATTAGGCCATGACATTTCATTTTGTCATTTTATATTGTTTTAAATTTCTATATTTTATCTCAATAGCCTATGAAAGCGATCAGACTTCCGCACATATCCATATATAATAATAAAAATGTAGTGGTATATTTGTGTCTATGGTTAGCTGAGAAATGTCTGCTTTTGTGATTGGCTGTAATACCTCGCGATGATCTGAGCGGAGTGACAGCTTTTTAATGATTATAAAGTCGATGGGGTTAGTTGAATCTAAACTCTGCTCCAGTGCTTAAGCCCTCCAGGAATTTATTTTGACTCACCTGTTCTAAAACTTAAAATAATATTGTCATTGCATCCCTATTACAATTTTGGTTTAATGCAATATGTAAATAAACTCAATGAACAGTTTGTGGATTAAAAAAAGGTTCAGGTTAATTTTGTTACTTTTTTTAATCATATTATTTGATTATAGTTAGGGCGACAGATTATTGCTCCTTGAAGGACAGTCTGTTTAAAATTCTTTACTGCTCACCGCTTGCAGTGCAACTCAGACTGTCAACCAAATGAAGAGAAACATTCTTTTTGTGAGTGTCCTTTTATAGGGCACTGATTCAGGGGGCCAGTGAACAAACTACTGTTCCACTTCTTTGGAAAAGGAAATTAACTTGGCAGCTAGTCTTGAGCTTAAGACACTGATTCCTCTGTTTGCATTCAATTAATCTTATTTAGTTAGAGGACTGATCTTCTCCAATGAAAACAATTATATAATGATCTCTGTAATACAGCTTTTTAAATCAATCAAATATGTTGCCACAGTACAAAAGTTATTTTGTAACAGGAAGCTAGCAGTAGCCACTATTCTTTCGCTAATAAATCTCAGATGGGGAGACTCTTGTGAAGGTAGCACAGCAGAAAAAGTGCCTTCATTAAAATCAATAAGACTGTGCCCCCGAATATGCTCCATACAAATCTTTGATGTCTTCTGGCTTTTATGGTGAGATGTCTACCGCTCTGAGTGTCCTCATCGATATTTTTAGAAGTTTAATTCTACCAGATGTCTTTTCTACCTACCTTTGAAGCTGATGAGAATTAAAATGAGAACATAGACAAGTGACAAAGTCTTTTCCCCTTTCCCCATATCAAGTTCTTAATACAGCTGCAAAGCCAGAGTTTTTTGAAGCTCTCATACACTATTAATCGTTTTCATCAGATAATCAAGATAAAAGACTCTGAATGACCACAATAGGGAGAAAGAGAGATGCAGGCAGGCAGACAGACGGAGCAAGAGAGAGAGAGACTGAGTGAGTAGATGAATGCAAACAGTCTCAGATGGGCAGGTTTGTCACAGATAAGCATGAAGCTCTATGTAGCCTCTCCCAAAGCCACATAGCAGTGTGAAAGAGAGGCCAGATAACAGCAGTGTCACTGCAGCATGCTGTGGCCATGGAATACTGATGAGGAAACCTGGGAGAGACTGTGCTGACTGTGTTTGCATGTGTGCATTTTCATATACACATTAATATATACAGATGCTTCTAGCTACATAAGCTTGGTGTAGGTGTTTCATTGCATTCTGAAATGTGTTTTATATATATATATATATATATATATATATATATATATATATATATATATATATATATATATATATATATATATATATATATATATATATATATATATATATATATATATATATAAATAAAACACATGTTCAGATGCCCATTTTCAGATGCTCATGTTCCAGTGCCGGCATTGTCTAGTCATCGTTGTCATGATGTCAATAGTAACATGATATTTACAACTCTAATGATTGGCCTCAAAGTCTTCTGTGGTTACAATGACCAAATATCACAGATTTCATCGCATATTTCTAGGGCTGTATATGCCAGCTGAGAAGCTGATATTCAGAATAGGAATGTTAGTAGATGTATTTTTTAGGCATTATAGAACTTCTTTGTTGTGGGCCATAAAATTCATAACTGCTTACTTAATATAAAATCTGCATTACTACATGCTGTCTGTATTTAAGTCATGCATGCACTGTTAGAACTATTTTGTTGTAAACCTGACACGTTAGTAAAAACTAGGGAATAAATGGGATCTTATAATTCAAGAATGAAAGAATAGATTTGACTTCGGCAGTGTAACTGGAAGTTGTGGTAAGGGTTGTGTGTGGATACCTGCTTGAGTTGTGTGGGTGCGTGTTCACCTCTCTGCGAATGAAAGACAGCAAGAGGCTGACCTTTTTTTAATGTCATGCTTTGTGTTTTCTCCGGATGGTGGAGTGTTGCTGTTTCTTCGCTTGTCTTCTTTTCGGCATGGGCTGTTATTTACTTGTACTTCACAAGGAATGGACTGAGGCTGGGGTCAAGGCATACAGACGTGTCAAGGAATTTGTCTACAGTTGTTGTATTCCTCTTGTTAAGCCACTCCTGAACCACAGACAATGTCAGAGGCGTCTTACCTGGGCTAAGGAGACGAAGAACTGGACTGTTGCCCAGTGGTCCAAAATCCTCTTTTCAGATGAGAGCAAGTTTTGTATTTCATTTGGAAACCAAGGTCCTAGAGTCTGGAGGAAGGGTGGAGAAGCTCATAGCCCAAGTTGCTTAAAGTCCAGTGTTAAGTTTCCACAGTCTGTGATGATTTGGGGTGCAATGTCATCTGCTGATGTTGGTCCACTGTGTTTTTTGAAAACAAAAGTCACTGCACCCGTTTACCGAGAAATCTTGGAGCACTTCATGCTTCCTTCTGCTGACCAGCTTTTTGAAGATGCTGATTTCATTTTCCAGGATTTGGCACCTGCCCACACTGCCAAAAGCACCCAAAGTTGGTTAAATGACCATGGTGTTGGTGTGCTTGACTGGCCAGCAAACTCACCAGACCTGAACCCCAGAGAGAATCCATGGGGTATTGTCAAGAGGAAAATGAGAAAACGAGAGACCTAAAAATGCAGAAGAGCTGAAGGCCACTGTCAAAGAAACCTGGGCTTGAATACCACCTCATCAGTGCCACAAACTGATCACCTCCATGCCATACCGAATTGAGGCAGTAATTAAAGCAAAAGGAGCCCCTACCAAGTATTGAGTACATGTACAGTAACTGAACATACTTTCCAGAAGGCCAACAATTCACTAAAATGTTTTTTTTTTTTTAATTTTATTGGTCTTATGAAATATTCTAATTTGTTGAGATAGTGAATTGGTGGGTTTTTGTTAAATGTGAGACAAAATCATCACAATTAAAAGAACCAAAGACTTAAACTACTTCAGTCTGTGTGCACTGAATTTATTTAATTCACAATTTGAGTTGGATCACTGAAATAAATTAACTTTTCCACAACATTATAATTTATTGAGATGCACCTGTACAAAAACTCTCCCAGGCTAACAAGCCTTTGCCTTTTTGCATTTGTGACCTCAAGGTCTTTTAAGACCAGATTAAGTCTAATCACTCAACAAATTCAACAAATTCAACAGAGTCAACAAATTAGGCTTCATTAGTAAAGGACTGTCAAAGGATAAGTAGGCAGTAGAGCTCAAAGGAGAATATAGGTGTCAGTAGTCAGAACTAGGGTCTTAATGAGGAAAGAACTAAAGCAGGGAAGCAGAGGGATGAGCTGATGTGGTATGCACCATTACATGAAGGAAGTCTGGTATTAGCATGTCAACATTAGAGGATGTGTTTTACTGTATATCAGAGGACAGTGTGTAGGTCAGCATAGTTATTTATATGAAACTGATGGCAACTGGGCCTAGACTGGTGGATGTGACCCTTATGACTCACTTATATTATGTTTTATTTTATTTGTATTTTATTTTTTTATCTTAAAGAGTAACTAAACCCTACACCAACTTTTTTTAGTTAATGATCTGTAAGAATGGGGCTTTATTAGTGCTGTTCATTGATTCGAGTAGCTTTTTTGACATTTGAGTATAAAGTGTTTTAATTCTAAAATATGTGGTGTAAAAACGTCTGAGTGCTGCCCTCTTCAGGTTGAACGGTGGCTACTGCAGTTGATTTTTCCTATTGGATGTTGTGGTGGCAAGTGACGTAAGCGGTGGCAGGTGACGTAAGCAGTTTCCAGCTCACCACGCCCCTTGGTACGAGCTACCACGCCCTTGGCAGTATAAAACCATCTTGCTACGTCAAAATTACTGTAGTAGTGAGTCAGAAGTTGGAATTGCGAGTATTGAAAACGACCAGGATAGACTATTATAGCATCTATTTAGCATAGCATTTATATAGTAGATTATTTCGTGTAGCCTATGTAGTTAATTAGCATAGTTGTTAGTGTAACGTTAGTATTGTTAGAAGCATAGTTAGTAGCATAGTATTGCATCAGTTAGGATAGCTTCAAGTTGGCGTAGATTTATCTGTATTTAGTACAGTGGTCAGGATGGTATGTATGTGTAGTGTTGCTGGTTGCGACAGCACTGCTGACCTGCATAGTTTTCCAGCAGACTTTAAAATTAGGCACCAGTGCTTGCATGCACTTGGCAATGGAGGTGGAAATGGGCTTCTCCACACAGCTCGCACTGAAAAGCGACGCGGTGCGGGAGTTAAGACCACAGTTTGAGCCAGCGGCTTGAATTGATATGGCTCAGGCCACAGACACCTCGACATCATCCACTTTCAGGTGAAGGTGGGGGAGAAAAGTCCTCTACTTCAAATGAACGCTCCGTTGCAAAGCTACTTGCGCCTCTACAGTCATACCTACAATTCTCCATTTTAGCGACTCTGACAGCAGCTGTCAATCAATCCGTCACTGCCGGTCTGCAGGTTCACGCCCCACGCACTCAGCCCCGCCTTCGGTTCATCCCCTCTATCTCCGCTGTGCTCTGCCCACTTTTCAGCATTTTTCAAATATTGCCAGTGGGTGGAGTCAGGCTCTGACCAGGGGTTTAGTTAACCTTTAATGTCTCGAAACAGATAAAATCTGATGTAACAGAGGTATTTTGTTCCCTCCAGTTACAGTAAGACATCTTTCTGCTGTGATGTGGAACAAACCCTTCCTTGAGTCCTAAAGTCAGGATTAGACTTGCAAATTCCCGCCGTTTTCTCCTGACTGGAAGCTTACTGTAAAAGTTATTAATATTAATGAACCAATTTGCATTCTCCTTGAATACATTTTTGGTCTGGGTGTTTGCCTGCTTGTATGTTGCTACATCAATGAATTAAAAATCACAATGATACTTGTGCTCTGGGACTGTGAGACATTTAAGTGATGACATTGTCATAAAATTTTATTTATGACGGAAATTTCACATGAATATCAGTTTATCTTTGTGCTGTCTAATTATTATGACATAATCCAGTGTGCTGAAGTCTTTAACATCTGTTAGGGGTGTGGCCTATGTAGTGTATTGGGTAGTTTGTTCAAATGGGGTTTTGCTTTAAGGAGCAAGTTGACAGATGGTGGAATGTGAAATTATTGTAGTTAAGACCATCTTTATTGTAACAGACAGTGGATTCGGTCTACTGTTTGTGTGTCATTCTGAATAACTCCAAGCTCACTGGGTATGGTTACATGCCACCTGTTTTCCAGGGGAAAGCAGTTTGAGGATAATTTTTTTCTTTTGTTGAAAGAGATATCCTCAGTAATTCAGCAAGCATGTTATGTTTGTGAATGTACCGAATAATATATGCATAATCAGTACTTTCTTTTCAGTTCTTTTCTGTCTTGGACTGTTTAAACAAAAAATCTATACTACATTATCAACACTTTTTAAGTCCAGTTTGACTCCTGCCCTTGAGTATCTGATCTCCTCAACATCCTGTGTGAGCACAGTTCATATTTAACATCCTGCCTCTGTTTACCCTGTCATTTTCCCACTCATTCAATTATTTAATGCTATTACATGTCATTGGAGAGCCAACTGAATCTGAAGATCAACATTCAGTTTCCTCTGCAGTGGCATTTGTGGAAATGTATGGTTGGGATAATTGAATTTCTTTGCCTATGTTTGTGAATTTTGTTGTTGACCGGACAATGCCTGTAGCAGAGCCTCAGGTGCAGTGCTGAGTTTTATGAGCACAGCGCAGCTGTAGCCCGAGTGAGCCTAGAAGAGAGCGTAAGAATCGAGTGAGTGTGTAAGAATCGGAAACACAAAGTGATGTAAGAAACTTAGCACACAGTTATCTTTGAAGTTGCCATTCAGCCTATCCAAATAAAATTGGATTTTGATCAGATTTGCACAAAAAATTTATGTAAACTGATAGTCTGAATGAGACTTTTTGTGACTCTGGAACGTCTGTATTGGTGAATATTCGTTTTTTAAATGAGCCCATATTCTAATAAATTTTTTTGGACAAATTGGTCATTTTAAAATCATGTATAAAGCTTGGAGATGTCTTGGTGTTGCCTTTTTCATTGAAATACTGATGGATTCTGCTGACTGCTGGCTCCACAGTTTTGACATTGTAATGATAAAGGTCATATGATCAATAAAATGCCCTGTTGAGCTTGTGTACTGCATACATTTTGAATGTTTGTCTTTCAAAGCTCTAGTTTTTGATTGCCTTTTATTATTTGTTAGTTTCAGAAACTCATTCTGCCCCCCAACCCCCCACCGCACACACCTAAAGATGAATATGGCAACAGAATCAGCTGTGACAGACCATATTTCTTGGTGGGGACCATCATCTGGCAACAAGCCCAATATTAGAAATGAAACTATCTAGAGAGTGGAGCACAGTGTGCTACCATACTTCATGAGCTGGGTTAAAACAAGCTTGAGTTGCCTCAGGAGTACTAGTTGGCTCTTATCGTGTTGGGATCTGGGCTTGTTTTTTTCTGACTGTTGTCCCTCTTGAGATCTCGCCTTAGCGGCCTTGTTTATTACAACAGCTTGTGAGGGAAACAGTTCTCCCAGAACACGTGTTGCACGATTTCTTATTTAAAGAATTTCTTACTGAAAGAACAGCTATCATTGATTCAGAGTGAGGCTTTTGTGTGATTATGTTGGAAAGTAAAACCTGAAAACTGCAGTGTGAGAATTAGCCCACAATCTCCATGAATTTAACATATTAATAAATATGCTAAATAGTGTCTTAATGAAAATGTTAGTGTGAGGTTAGGATACAGACTGTTTCATTAGCTCAGTATGAAAACAATGAAAACCAAATTCCTAAGTAAGGTAATTTTGCTTGTCTAGGCTTTGGCATTGTTGGATGTTAAGTTAGTCCTTACAATCAGTGTGATATATGGTTGCTGTGATTGTTATATGAGGGGACAGCATCTCTCCAGCCCAGTGTCATGAATGAAGCTCACACACTCTGTCATGACTTATAATCAGATGCTGACACCAGAGAAAGAAACTGTTCCCACAGCAGCTCAGTGATCTTGGTGAGACTTCTGATTTAAATTTCCATGAGAAAATTAACTAAAACCACAGTTTACCAGATGACAGTTTCATGTGTAGGCACAATGGGTTTGTGTTTCATTGTGAAAGCGTTATTTCTTAGCCTCCAAATTGATTCATGGTTGAGCTCTGCTTGCTTTAAAAAGACCCATTTTCAGTTTTCTTCAAACTTGAGTCAAACTTTTGCCGGCACATGGGATACTTATCAGTATGATCAGTGTGTCTGAATTCTAAGATGGATATCCCTGTTGATTTGCTGTCTCTTTTACTAAGGTGGAGTGGAAAACATTTTTTTATTGACATTTTTCTCAAGGCTTCTGGCAAGCATCCCCTTCATATCACGGACACATCCGACAGTCTCTCAGGTGGCACGTACCTCTGTTGCAGCCAATGTCTGGCACGTTTAAAGATCAAGAATTTCCACTTTCTCTATTTTTGGACCTGTTTTAACCTGTTTGAAACCTAGTTTGATTGTTTTTTTTGTTTTTTTTTCTTGGCTTAGGCAGACATCTTTTCATTCAAATCCCAAAGGTTTTTAAACTGCTGCCTGTGCACCACCAATACATTATTTCCATTTTATTCTGTTATTTTGTTCTATTAACAGCAATAGTTTAATATTTGTTTTCATAATTTGGTGGGTAGAAAAAGATAGCAAGTAATGGGAAATAAATACATTTTACAAATAATATTTTACACATATTTGAAATATTTTTATTTTCAAAGCTGTCTTCAAGTTTTAGGAAAGGAGGTCCCTCACATGGGAAAAATCTAATCTGGGGTTCTGTGTCAAAGTTTTAAAATCAATGACAATGTTCACTAATAAGTCTTTCTATACTGTATGTTCTATACTATATTTTTGCAGGTTATACTTGACATATTCCATGTCCTTTTGTGATGTTTTTGTGATTGTTTAATTTTATATGTTTTATTAACATTTGCATTTGGAATGCAAAATCACCACAGAACATGCAGAAAGATTGTGTCTCTGTATGACTTTTCATCACAGTGATACCATTTGGATCTCTACAAATCTGGCATATTTCACTTCATGGTGTAACTGGTGTGTATAATTGACTTAATTTAATTTGCTTTCTTTTAATGCCTATATAGGATTATTTATTTTTTCTTTTTTTGTATGTATATATTCTGTTTATGCAACTATAAATTCTGTTAGGTTCATAATAAGAATGGGTTAGTGAACTCCACAAAATTTTGTTCATTTACTATTGTTTGCAAAATACAATTACATAATATTCAATTCGTGAAACTTTTTCTTTGGGATTCTGCCTGGGGAGGGGAATTATATCAGTGGAAAACATCCGGGGTTTTCCCATAGACAGTAAAAGAAATGGACACAGCGACCCCATTGAAACTCAATAGAGCATCACAGTCCCGCCCACAGCTGGTGCCGGAAGTAAAAATTCAATGCAATTTCTGCATTGACATTTGGGGTATAAGCCATAAAAACGTAATCATACATGGTAGACTTAAAACCAGCTACGGCTGTACTAAGCGATAGTATATGCTCATATAAATGCCAAAGGATCATGGGGCACTAACCTTGTTTTGATATAAATGCCTTTTATTCGCGATGTCTTGGCTAAGTACTTCATTACCCACAATCCTGAACAATCCCACAATCCCACAGTGATGCATCTGATTGGTGGAGCTCGTGTAACCGTCTGGTTAAACCCCGCGAAGGTCCGTGAAGACTGAAGATCATTAATAAAAAAATAAAATAAAATAAAAACCAGTGTTGCGTTTTTGCACAGTAGACTTATCAGTGCAATCATGATCTCCTTGGCTGCCATGAGAGTTTTGCAGGGAGGTTGGTAACTTAGCTAGCCTTAGTTACCCGTAGCCTTCATATGGTATGAGTCATATCAAGCATTTGCCACTGTCAAAACAATATTTAGCCTAGGCATACCTTTTTGTGCATTTACTGAACATTTGTGTAATGGAAACGACATGTGTTGACGACTGAGCGGTGATTGCAGTCAGGTACAAAGCACTGCACCATGTTGCTGACGTTATTGTTAACAACTTCCACACACGCACACAATATATAAAATACACGATGATAAATATAAAAATCAATACACAATACCTATATAAAACACTATTTATTTACACGATTGTAAATTCAATACGTTCACTGTATAAAATAAAATTCACTGGAGGAAAAAGTTCGAGCGAGCGGCCATCATCAGATTTGGAAGTCGCTCAAAAGGCTCGTTCGCGGTTGTGGCTTCAGTCGAATTCAATGAGGCGCGGTGGTTTATGGGATGAGTAGTTCCTGCGCTCGAAATGAAAATATGTACACAGTCTTGTACCTTTGAGTTTTTTTGGATATTCTCTTATTTCTCTTATTTGGATTTTTTCACTCAAAATGATATGTTATATGCTTATGAGTTCAGCCGTAGCTGGTTATCCTCACACATGCTCTAAAACTCTTTAAATACGGATTTTTCCGAAAGTCAATGGGAGAAATGAATGGGAAATTTACTTCCGGCACCAGAGCTCTCTCGGGCTGTGGGCGGGACTGTGATGCTCTATAGACGGTTTCAACGGCAACAACATAAACAAACGATACTGCGCATGCGCGCTTTTGTGGACCTAACTTAACTTCCGGTAGACTTCCAAATAGTAACAACTCAATAACAACAGCCAAGTCCCTCTAGAGTAGATATTTTTTGATAACAAACAAAATTTTGCTGCGTGGATCAGGCGGACTTAATGAAAATGCAAATTCATTCTTTGCCAATAGGAGATGTTTTAAAGCATAGACATAAAGCGCGAGAAATAGAGGTTTGCCCAGTAACAGTTGTAAACAAAGCAGAGCTGGTACGCTCACACGCTGCTTTATCAGGCATACAACATGCAAGTCTTCCTTCAGAAATACAGCGATATAAAAACACCTGTGCCTCGGTTTGATATTTAAACATATAAATGTAAGGAATTATTATTATTAAACGTGCAGTACATAACGTTACTCATGTTTATTCAACGAAGCCTT
This sequence comes from Carassius carassius, assembly GCF_963082965.1. Classification (NCBI taxonomy): domain Eukaryota; kingdom Metazoa; phylum Chordata; class Actinopteri; order Cypriniformes; family Cyprinidae; genus Carassius; species Carassius carassius. The sequence goes on from NC_081764.1 coordinate 8,079,866, forward strand.
TTTGAAAATCGATCAGTTTTAAAATTGTGGTGAGTCTCCAAAAATAAATAAATGTATGGGAAACACATCCCGCACCACAACCACCTGAGCTCAACTTCAGTCTACTCATCACCTTGACTTTACCTGCGTTTGTAGAAGGCACTGCAGCCAGACCGATATACACAACACAGACCGGAAGTTAACTTAGGTCCAGGCGCGTGCGCCCGATGAAACCATCTATAGAGACAAGTGAAGCCCAGTTTTAGCTATTTTTAGCACTTCCGTTTCTGACGCGCAGACTCAAACTAAGCTTGATGACGTCAGCAACCTGTCTGACAGATGTAAATCTTCTAAGTGGCTGTGCGTGCAAACTGCCTTCGTTAATCTTGCAGAGACGGCGAGCTTGAGCGGGGAGTTCTTTGGCGTGAGTGAGCAGGAGTAAGTATTCTGATTAATTATTTTATATAGTATTTTAAAATGTAACGCCAGTACGCCATATTAAGTTAATTGCCTGCGAGCTTCTCCTCCTGTCTGTACGGTAATTTCTCTACTGTGCGACAGAGAGTCGAGTGGTTATGACGCAATCGTTAGCCTATTTTTTACAAAAACTGTTTCTACGGGGCCATAATGTAACATAGAAGGTAATGGAGCCCTTTATACATTGTCGTGTATCTTTAGAAATAAATAATGGACAAATGGAGTCTTTAAACGCCTCAGATGTAAAGTTATTCGCTGTCAAAGTGATGCCAAAATGAATGGGAGGTCAATGGGATGCTAACGCAAGTGAAGTTCTGCTACAAGATGGCAGCACCCGGCCGACTTCAACTTCCGGTCGGCTTCCTTGCCGCCTGGGTTTTCCCCGCGTGCGATGTGCGATTAGCCTCAGTCCACCTGTGTGCAAGGCTAAGGAGCACATGTATTGTTGAGCTCTCCCCGTAATTGACTCTGGTATGACGATATTTCTTGTCCAAAATGCGTATTTATCGCTGGATGAATGTGATTTATTTTATACTAGCACTTGATTGTATTAGTTATGATGAAAATGTATATTTTGAGGTGTTATTTGACCTTAACGATGTGCATTGTGACGTTAACTAATTAGCATCAAATGCTTATCATTAGTGTGCCAGAGAGGGAGAAGCGGTCGCCTTTTGATCCACTGATTAATTCTCCTTACTACAGGTATGTTGTTTAATTGGTTCTATTTTATAAAGGAAAAGAGATTTAGTGACTGTGAATGTATTCAATGTAGAGTGTTATGGGAGAAAATCTGATTTAATGATTCATGCAGTGCTTGACGCACGTGGTGTGGCCTACAAATAGTACAGTGCTAAATGTATTAAATGATTAATTTAGATATGTAATGTATAGGAATACTGATTTATTCATACAAATGGTATTATATTTAGTTTTATTTCACTGCAGTGTGTTTAATGTGTAAATACTGGAATTAATGCATAAGTTAATGTTACATAGATTTTATATCCAATGTAATATTGTAATCTATTTATTGTAATATTTTATACCCTTACCTTGTGATGTATTAATAGAAATGTGATGTATAAGAAAGACAGAGACATATTGGAAACAGTATAATTTATTTTTCATTATAGCATAATCGCAGTCTACCTGTGTGCGAGGCTAAGGAGCACATGTATTATTGAGTTCTCCCCGTAATTGACTCTGTGTGCCAGAGAGGGAGAAGCGGTCGCCTTTTGATCCACTGATTATTTCTCCTTACTACAGATCAAGTAAAGGAAAGTGCTAAATCTCATCGAAGAGTGGTCGTGTGGTCTCTGTGTGTGTGAGGGTGACCGGTCCAGACATGCTACAATGGCACAGTCCAGTGTTTTTGGAAGCTACCCTTTGAGCAAATACATAATACCCCTTAGTGGTCACCCCACACAATCATGTTAACCATGTCCCCAAACCCCTATGCAGTTTTCTGTTGGGTTGCAGAAATAATAACTAAGTTATAAGAAAGTTCAGGCTTCATGAATGCTCAATAATACATAGAACCTGGGCTAAATAATTGATCACCCACTTTATGTAATTGTTTTTCTCACTGTTGAATTATTCATAGTAGGGAGGTTGCACTATCTAGAATCCCAGGATGAAGGCTCAGTTGTGCGGCAGTATTTGAAGACAGGAGTGGGACAGGATGGGGCCGACTGACATGCATGTATACCAATGTTCATCAGTACGATGCACAGCTGGATGAGTGCTGTATTCTTTGCAGGAGTTCACTGGCAGTGTAAGAGAAGTCTGCATTATTACCAAAGACCATTACATACTACAGTTTATGATTACAGGCCCATCACTGAGCTGAGGGGGGAGGGGGAGTTATTTTTTGTTTCAGCCGACTGGCTGAGGCCAGCCTAAAAATACGCTCAAGCCACTGTTGTGCATTGTCACGAAAGCTTATCATTTGCATGTGTTTTTAAGCCTTGGCAATTCAAAAGAGTTTAAAGCATTTAAACACAAGACACGGAAAAACTCATCTAAGTACTTGCACAGGGTGCATGCAGAGAGATGTGTCTCAATGCACTTGAACACAGAATTTGCCTGTTTTTGCTCTTGTACCGACAAATATACAAAATTATTTCAAAATACCCGTCTTAAAGAGTATCCTCAAAAAAACTGTCGGTTATGTCTAAAGTGGAAGTAAACAGTGGAGAAAGAAATCGGATGTGTATCATAATATTATATCTTCTAATTCTGAACTTCCTTCTGTACCTAGGTTCCACCTATCTTCATTATTGGTCCTCTGGCACTCAGAACAGTCACCTCTTTTAGTGAATTCTAGTCAAAACTTATTTGTTTAATCAACACTATCACTAATTTACATGTGTATTTGTCCATTTTGTTTTCCATTTTTATGTTCACTAAAAAAAAAAAAAAAATGGAAAACAAATTTTTATGTGTTCACTACCCCTCCTTGAACTGCCACCTTAACGTGGTGGAGGGGTTTGAGTACCCGAATGACCCTAGGAGCTATGTTGTCTGGGGCTATATGCCCCTGGTAGGGTCTCCCAAGGCAAACAGGTCCTAGGCGACGGGTCAGACTAAGAGCGGTTCAACACCCCTTATGAGAAGAATAAATCAATGGACCGTGACGTCGCCCGGTATGGCGCAGCCGGGGCCCCACCCTGGAGCCAGGCCCGGGGTTGGGGCTCGTATGCGAGCGTCTGGTGGCCGGGCCTCCCCCCACGGGGTCCGGCCGGGCTCAGCCCGAAGGAGCGACGTGGGGCCGCCTTCCCGTGGGCTCACCACCTACAGGAGGGACCGTAAGGGGCCGGTGCTTAGACAATCGGGTGGCAGTCGAAGGCGGGGGCCTCGACAGCCCGATCCCTGGACACGGAAACTAGCTCTAGGGACGTGGAACGTCACCTCACTGGCGGGGAAGGAGCCCGAGATTGTGCGTGAGGTAGAGAGGTTCCGACTAGCGATAGTCGGACTCACCTCTACGCACAGCTTGGGCTCTGGTACCACACTCCTCGAGAGAGGATGGACTCTTCACCACTCTGGAGTTGCCCATGGTGAGAGGCGGCGGGCTGGTGTGGGTTTGCTTATAGCCCCCCAGCTCAGCTGCCATGTGTTGGAGTTTACCCCGGTGAACGAGAGGGTCGCTTCCCTGCGCCTTCGGGTCGGGGATAGGTCTCTCACTGTCGTTTGTGCCTACGGGCCGAACGGCAATGCAGAGTACCCAGCCTTCTTGGAGTCTCTGGGAGGGGTGCTGGAAAGTGCTCCGACTGGGGACTCCGTCGTTTTACTGGGGGACTTCAACGCCCACGTGGGCAACGACAGTGACACCTGGAGGGGCGTGATTGGGAGGAACGGCCCCCCTGATCTGAACCCGAGCGGTGTTCAGTTATTGGACTTCTGTGCTAGTTACAGCTTGTCCATAACGAACACCATGTTCAAGCATAAGGGTGTCCATCAGTACACGTGGCACCAGGACACCCTAGGCCGTAGGTCGATGATCGACTTTGTGGTCGTTTCATCCGACCTCCGGTCGTATGTCTTGGACACTCGGGTGAAGAGAGGGGCGGAGCTGTCAACCGATCACCACCTGGTGGTGAGTTGGATCCGATGGCGGGGGAGGAAGCTGGACAGACTCGGCAGACCCAAACGTACTGTGAGGGTCTGCTGGGAACATTTGGCCGAGTCTCCTGTCAGAGAGATCTTCAACTCCCACCTCCGGCAGAGCTTCGACTGGATCCCGAGGGAGGCTGGAGATATTGAGTCCGAGTGGACCATGTTCTCCACCTCCATTGTCGAAGCGGCCGCTCGGAGCTGTGGCCGTAAGGTTTCCGGTGCCTGTCGAGGCGGCAATCCCCGAACCCGGTGGTGGACACCGGAAGTAAGGGATGCCGTCAAGTTGAAGAAGGAGTCCTATCGGGCCTGGTTGGCTTGTGGGACTCCAGAGGCAGCTGACAGGTACCGGCAGGCCAAGCGGACTACAGCCCGGGTGGTTGTGGAGGCAAAAACTCGGGCCTGGGAGGAGTTCGGTGAGGCCATGGAGAAGGACTATCGGTCAGCCTCGAAGAGATTCTGGCAAACCGTCCGGCGCCTCAGGAGAGGGAAGCAGTGCCCTACCAACGCTGTTTACAGTAGAGGTGGGGAGCTGTTGACCTCAACTGGGGATGTCGTTGGACGGTGGAAGGAATACTTCGAGGATCTCCTCAATCCCGGTGTCACGTCTTCCATTGAGGAAGCAGAGGCTGAGGGCTCAGATGTGGACTCGTCCATAACCCAAGCTGAAGTCACCGAGGTAGTCAAGAAACTCCTCGGTGGCAAGGCACCGGGGGTGGATGAGATCCGCCCTGAGTACCTCAAGTCTCTGGATGTTGTGGGGCTGTCTTGGCTGACACGCCTCTGCAGCATCGCGTGGCAGTCGGGGACGGTGCCTCTGGGATGGCAGACCGGGGTGGTGGTCCCTCTTTTTAAGAAGGGGGACCGGAGGGTGTGTTCCAACTACAGGGGGATCACACTTCTCAGCCTCCCTGGGAAAGTCTATGCCAGGGTACTGGAGAGGAGAATCCGGCCGATAGTAGAACCTCGGATTCAGGAGGAACAGTGTGGTTTTCGTCCAGGCCGTGGAACACTGGACCAGCTCTATACCCTCTACAGGGTGCTGGAGGGTTCATGGGAGTATGCCCAACCAGTCCACATGTGCTTTGTGGATTTGGAGAAGGCATTCGACTGTGTCCCTCGCGGCGGCCTGTGGAGGGTTCTCCGGGAGTATGGGGTCCGGGGCCCTTTGCTAAGGGCTATCCGGTCCCTGTACGAACGGAGCAGGAGCTTGGTTCGTATTGCCAGCTGTAAGTCAGACTTGTTCCCGGTGCGTGTTGGACTCCGGCAGGGCTGCCCTTTGTCGCCGGTTCTGTTCATGATTTTTATGGACAGAATTTCTAGGCGCAGCCAGGGGCCGGAGGGGGTCAGGTTTGGTGACAACACGATTTCGTCTCTGCTCTTTGCGGATGATGTTGTCGTGTTGGCCTCATCAGGCCAGGACCTTCAGCATGCACTGGGACGGTTTGCAGCCGAGTGTGAAGCGGCTGGGATGAGAATCAGCACCTCCAAATCCGAGGCCATGGTCCTCAGTCGGAAAAGGGTGGCTTGCCCACTTCAGGTTGGTGGAGAGTTCCTGCCTCAAGTGGAGGAGTTTAAGTATCTTGGGGTCTTGTTCACGAGTGAGGGAAGGATGGAACGGGAGATTGACAGACGGATCGGTGCAGCTTCTGCAGTAATGCGGTCGATGTACCGGTCTGTCGTGGTGAAGAAAGAGCTGAGCCACAAGGCGAAGCTCTCGATTTACCGGTCAATCTACGTTCCTACTCTCACCTATGGTCATGAGCTTTGGGTCATGACCGAAAGGACAAGATCCCGGATACAGGCGGCCGAAATGTGCTTTCTCCGCAGGGTGGCTGGGCGATCCCTTAGAGATAGGGTGAGAAGCTCAGTCACCCGGGAGGAGCTCAGAGTAGAGCCGCTGCTCCTCCACATCGAGAGGGGTCAGCTGAGGTGGCTCGGGCATCTGTTCCGGATGCCTCCTGGACGCCTTCCCGGGAAGGTGTTCCGGGCACATCCCACTGGGAGGAGACCCCGGGGGAGACCTAGGACACGCTGGAGAGACTATGTCTCCCGGCTGGCCTGGGAACGCCTCGGTGTCCCCCCAGAAGAGCTGGAGGAAGTGTCTAGGGAGAGGGAAGTCTGGGGTTCTCTGCTTAGACTGCTGCCCCCGCGACCCGGCCCCGGATAAGCGGTAGAAGATGGATGGATGGATGGATGTGTTCACTACATAATCTGTGTTATATGCAACAGCATTATTTCCATTGGGCAAATGTCCAATGAAATTGTTCCTTTTTATCAATTTTTGTTGCTTTGGTGTACAATGTTCAGCGTCCTTGAGCTTGGAAAAGGCGCTATATAAATTAAACATATTATTATTATTATATTGGCTGCATTGTCTCTTAAAGTGACCCCGCCTAATTTAGCTGCTTGCTGCTGTCGTGTTCTTAAAGGTGGGGTAAGTAATTTCTGGTAGCCAGTGTTGATATTTCAAATCACCAAAACAAACACACACCTACCCCAAAAGGGTCTTGCCCCTATTTTGATAGCTCCACCCCACATATACGTGCGCAACCCAGGCAACGATTATGATGGAATCTGTTGTATGATTAGGATTATTATCTGCTGTATTAAACATATCGTACTTTTCGGACACACTTTTTTGACACTTGAAACAGACAGTGGAGGAAGTTTAGACGCTCCAGGCTTATAGGGTGTGGAAATGAATGTGTCTTTATCATAGCTGAAGGGAACGACAATATGAAGGCAGATTAACAAACAAGCACATATGACACACAAACACATTCAAGCAAAAACTAGTTTTAATCAACTATCGAGAAGAAATAAAGCAACCTCGGCGTCCTATCACAGGTTTCCGCTCCTTGAGTTCTCTCCAGAACTGGAAAGCTGACCAGAAATTTACCCGGGTCCTACTTCTTGCTTTATCGTAAGCCTTCTTTTGTTCTACAGACGTTTTCCTCTTTAGTTTTTTTAATCCGCCATCTCTATCTTTCTGTCGTCGCTTGGCTTGGCTCGGCTCGGCTAATGTCTGTCCTGTGTAAAATCACTCACTGCTCTTGACTGAATTACTTTGTAGTTTTAACAAGAATTAATCCATAGTCAAATATATATATATATATATATATATATATATATATATATATATATATATATATATATATATATATATATATATATATATATATATATATATATATATATATATATTCGGACACCAGATATAATTTTTTATATATTTTTTTTTACTAGTGGGTGCAGGACACTATAGTTCATGTAAGTCAGTCCAGCAAAATTAGATGCAAAAATTTAGATGCAAGGTAGCGTCAGAGCTTAATATTATAGTGCTTTTAGATAATATTTTTTTTTTTCTGGTTGAGTACACTTGATATAAGAACTGATCTCTTGAATGATTAATATATTTCTTTACCTAACTCTAGCTTGATGATATTTCTTTGAGAGTTGGTTTAGTCAAATTGCTTGGGACATATCCCACCCCAAATTATTCAGTGACTAAGATCTGCTGCTGCTGACAGGGCAAAGAAGTGACTTGGATCTCTGATGCAAGATTTTGGTTAATTGAGAACGTCTAAGTAATGCTTTACTTTTAAAGCCCTCTTGAAGAGCCGAATTTACATTTCACTTTAGAAAACTCCAGGGTTGCATTTCAGTGTAAACAGACCAAAATGGAGACTATTGAAAACGATGGCGTGTTGTCCACATTTGCTCGGTGTATCCTTGACAACCGTGTAAACAACAACATCATGATTATTGTTGTACCTGCATGAATGGTCATGTGACAAGCATTTTTTTTTCTTGTTTTTTCCGTGTGAACAGAGATTGAAAACGCCAATGCAGATTAAATTGTTTTCATTTTAAAATGCCACATGATTTGCAGATCTGACACGCATCTCTTTACCTTTTCTGACCCACCTCAAGTCTTAAAGTCTCTACTAATGAAATGACAAGTTGAATTGGGAGTGTTTGATAAAGGAGACATTGCTGGGCTGCTCCAGAACAGTTTTGAAAACCCCTTTATTTCAGAGACATGTTCTTAATGTGACTCATATATAACAAATACTTTTGGTAACTTCCTTACTTAATGAAGTACTTTGTATATAAATACACACACACACACACACGAGTTATAGGCTGTATAATTATCTGTGATTCTAATAGCCCTTTAATGTTCAGCTATTTACAAACAGATTTTCATCTGCTGAGCTTGGCAGCTTGTGATGCTGATAACAGCGGCCAGCCATTAGAATGGCATAATGACAGCCAGCACTGTAACGATTCATTGAGCACTGATGCAGTTCAGTGTGTCTGTTGTCAGGTCTTTAGCACTTTAGCCTGCAGCTCTACTTACTACACACACACAATGCCACCACCTGTGTTTCATCTGCCCAGAATTCAGCCCAGGCTCCATGGTTGCCTGTCCGCATGTCATATCCTGTCTGTGCCTCTGTCCATCACTGCGGGGACTTTAGATGCAAACAGAAGGTGTTTATTTTTTGGAAAGAAAGATTAAAGTTAGGTTAGGAAAGTAATTTTTTTTTTTTTGAATATCCTCCTTCCCTCAGGAAATTCTGTATCTATGAATCTATAGTGTTTCCAAGGATTCTTCTTCTGTGCTCCATAGCAACACATTCTGGATTTTTAACCCTCTAATCTTCTTCTGCTTGCACAAGAACTGGTGCTCCTTACAATTCCTAATTCTTGCCTCAACCTGAAAACCACACACAGATATCCTCTGCTGTCAAAAGCCGTATATGTTTATGCATTTGTGGTTTGTTGCCATCTTCTATTTTAAAGAAGAGTTGCCATCTTCTGTTCTATTTTAAATCTTCTATTTGTGCAGGAGAAGAGTTGCCATCTTCTGTTCTATTTTAAATCTTCTATTTGTGCAGGAACAGTTCTTGAATAAAAATAGCTTTTCTGTCGTGCCAAACCTTTTTGACTGAATTTCCTCTGCAGAAAACCTCTATTTTGCAATAAAAATATATTTACAGTCGACCCAAAATTTAGTCCGACACCAGATATAATTTTATATTTATATTATTTTTATTTTTTATTTTTTTGCTAGTGGGTGCAGGACACTATAGTTCATTTATGTAAGTGAGGATAGCAAAATAAAGTAAACTGTGATGTTTTATACCCAAAACTTCTTCATTCAGTGGACCACCAGTAAAATTGATAAACATTTGGGACCAAAAAGTATTCAGACACTTTGACTTAATTGTTATCTGACGTTATCAAGATAAATATGTTCTGACACAGTTTAACTCTGAGTTCTTGTCATATTTTATTACCATTTTCTAAACTATAGTGAATAAACTGATGTGTGCAATGTTGAAGGTGTCTGAATAAATTCTGGTTTGACATATATATATATATATATATATATATATATATATATATATATATATATATATATATATATATATATATATATATATATATATATATATATATATATATATATATATATATATATATATATATATATATATATATATATATATATATAAGTTAAAACAAATGAGTGTGTGTCACATCGGTGGTGTGTTTCTGCTTTCTGTGTGATAAAACTGAATCTAGCACCCTGCATGTACACAGCCAGCCTATGATGGCCCTGTGGCTGAGTGCATTTCTTTCATCCCAAAAACCTCTTCATCTCAGCTCTGTCAAACAGGGATTATAAATTGAGTTTCACACAGCATTCAGAAGGTCACTGCCACGCAGATACTGTAATCAGGCAATGATGGCTAATCTGTCTTATTTTATTCAGGCTTTTTTTGTCATTAAACAATTGGTATCATAAGATTATAAATGAATGTTAAAGGGGTGAATGACCCTTTTTTTCTTGGCTTGATTTGTGTTTATGAATAACCAGCGCTCTCTTCCACCCTCAGTACAATTACTGAAGTGAGACCCTAGAGCAAGGTACCAAACCCCCAGCTGCTCCCAGGACCTCGCAGCAATATGGCTGCCCACTGCTCCGGGTGTGTGTGTGTTCACTACTGTGTGTTTGGACATGGATTGGTCAAATGCAGAGCACAAATTCCGAGTATGGGATGGGTCACCATACTTGGCCACACTTCACTTCAGGTAGGCTAGTTCTATAATTCTTAGAAATGTCTGAATTGTACTACACTGAACAAAATTTATTGTATAGAAACAAATTTCACTCGCAAATTAAGAAACTGCAAGTAAAATATTGAAAAAAAAGATAAATTTTCAATTAGAAATTCTGAAGTAGTATTTTCTATAAACATTTTCCAGTATTTTTTATTTTATTTTTTAAAATAATTTTTTAAGTTGTATTGTTATGCACAGAGTTCGCTAAATGTCAGGAGAATATGTTTGCCTTAATTCTTTAGTTTCTTAGTTTTGTTGATCTTAAACTGGATGATCACGCATAGAAAAATAGTTTCTGTCTTGTCTGAAAAAGCCTTTTTCTGTTTTATTCTTCATGTCTTGTTTATAAATTTGTTTCGTACTGCATAAGTTCTAGCAGTTGCTGTTGTTAAGAGTTGTAAAGCTCTAATCGTATTCTCTCACAGTAGGTGGTCCAATCATTGAGCTATATCTCTAGTCATTAATGCGCTAAAACATATTTATCATTACCACACTTCTGATGAATGGCAACATTCTTTTTTTTTTTTTCGTTCTCTTTCCTCCCTGTAATATCAGTCAGATTGAAGTTGTTTTCCTGTTTTAAGCATGGAAACATCTTTGGTGCCATATGAAACGGGAAACTGCATTTTAATTTCAAAGCACTGACAACAGAACTGGATATTGTCAAGGGTGGCTGAGTCCTCCTCTCTGTCAAAAACCTTCTGAAGCTGTCATCACAGACTGGCATGCTTTAGATGTGCCTTACCTGTCTTTGCAGAAGGTCGTGCTTATCATGGAACATTGGTGACTGGGGTAAAACCACTTCTGCTGTTTTTAGGTCATCTTTATAAATTTTGACACTAGCCCCAGGCATATTCTTCACAACAAGGCCTATTTTGTGACATGTGCTCATTACCTATGCACGCTTTACATATATATACATGTTATGTTTTATTCATGCCACATAATCCATTCTAATCACAAGGAATCCAAAGATATGATGAAATGAGAGAAATGGCGATTGAACATGGTGATCTATGACCCTTCAGAACACACCGCTTGGTTTCCAACTTCGTTAAAAGATAATTAGCCATTACTAATGTAGATCACCGTGGCAAGATGTAGTAGCCTCTCAGTCATTTCCATAATAA